>NC_056734.1:554937553-555035053 GCF_019279795.1 Protopterus annectens | reverse complement strand
TACGGTTTACCCTTCATATCCTTTAGAAAATGCATGCTAAAAACAGCAACAGAGATTCTCTTTTCTCCACTGCTTCCATGCAACAACAAAAGTAAAAAAAAAAATAAACAGGAATGGAGATTCTGTTTTCTCCCTTGCTTCTCTTCAAAAACACTGATGTATTTTGCAAGTGTGGGAATGTAACTCCCATATACATTCACAGTACATTAAAAAATGCAGAGGAATGGGAAGCGATGTGGAGGACCATTATGGCACTGTTATACAAGGACATTATTATAAGCAACATCTTTCTTAAATAATATCATTGTATAATGGCAGTAACCCACTCATGGGTGGGAGTATATCAGGATTTACCCCCAGCTGGCTTTGTTTCATCACTTGGACTTCGCCCTTGTGATCAAAACACACCAACTGTCGGTAAGTCCTGATACACCCACACCCACTTGTGGGTTATTGCTTAATTAAAGAATGTGGCCAAAAACTCCTGATTGTGCCCCTTATACTTTGCACCTGGGGCAGCTGCCCCCTTGCTCCACTTTTGCTACATTACTGATCACACTGTTTTATGCACTAGAACGAATCAGCTGGTGTTCCTATTACATACAAAGGTAGCCAACAAAATGGAGACGTGAAGGCTTTCTGAGTTAGCTGTTCTCACATCTGAGGATTAGCTATAGTCAAGACCGAGTTACTTGAAAAAAAAGCTTTAAAGTATAACAATGTCTTAATCTGTCAACAGTGAGGTTGCAGTTCCTTTTATTCTACTACAAACTTTTGTGTAACATCATGCTTTCAGTGAAGCCTATGTTGCAGTCATAATGCTTGAATTAGCTTTCAAGTGTATTATTTGTGTACGACATTAGCATCTAAATGTGTTTTTCCTTTGATAATTTCTAGGCCTTTGCAATGGATGTTTTCTTTAGCACTTAAACTTTCTTCTTAGCCGTCTTTGTTTCTGTGTATTTTTGGCCATCTGCTAACAGCTTTGAATTTTATTCCTGAAGGCTTTTATGGATTCACTTGTTATGCTCAGTTTATTGTTTTAGTTTTATAGTGCCTTAAATATGGTATAAACCTCAGAGACGTGTGCCACAGGTTGCTAAAAGCATTCCCCATGAGTGTAATAATGCATTAAGTGCCCGCAAGAAATGCCATTAACAGCTGGGACATGTTCTTATTAACTAGTTAACAACATATCAGAGTATTGAATTCTGCTTGTAGAATGAGTCTTTTGGTGAAATAAATGTTATCATTACAATATTCAGATAAAGAGCATTAACAGGTTTACAATTTATGGTAAACAGAAAATTGTCATTACTTTGGTATACATGTATTGCTATCTCACTACTGTCACAGAACACTTCATACCTTATACTATTTATTGCACTTCCTACAAAATCAAGTTCTAAATGTATGCGTTGCTTTAGAATTAAAATGTAGTTTTCCTGGGAGTACCTAGCTTAATAGTACAGTGACTGTTCTGTAGCAGTCTCTTACAGGGCCATAGTGCCATCAGAAGGCATCGTTATGTTGCTTATCTGTTACAAATGTTTCCAGTCACATCATCATGTGACTGCTTGTCATGTTAAAGAAGGAGATGGTTTTGACTAGCATTTTGACATTGTGTTTAAATAATTTGCCTTTTTCACTTAGATTCTCAGAAGATACACAACAGGTGCTCATTTTAAAAACAAACTGAGAAGAGGCTGGAAGAGCCCTTTTATCTCTGATCCCAGTTTGATGTGGTGTGTCAAAGTATCTATAAAGAGTCAAAACTAGGCAGAACATGGAACTCAATTGTATGCAATAAGAAGATATTGTATTTATTTTTTGTAACATCACCTGTAAGTGTTTTTGTTTCAAAATGTTTGACCATGTTCACCAAAGCTGCTATGTTTTCTATAATACCATATAGTTAACTCTTCATATAACTCTACTGGTATGTACATGTTCATGAATGACTGTAGATGAATCTGTGTGTGCAATATTTTTGAAACTCTGTGTTCCTTCAATATTGTATAATACAAAAACAGGGGAAGAGAAGAAATACTGAAGTTTCACTTCTTTAATTGTGGGAAAAGCAATAGTTTATACTGGCATGATTTATAGATCTACAGGAGAGAGACTAGATCATCTGACTAAAGTTTTGAAAGATGCTATGATTACAGTGTTTATAATGAAAATGCACTGTTAGCTGCAAAATCCTATTTACTGAACATAGAGAATTTAGGTCAGGTCTACAATCATATCCATCTTGTTGTGTGCTTGAGATAGGAATGGCAACAAATTCACCTTGAGAGCAAAGCAAAGTGAAGCTTAATAGGTAAATCTTAAAATCCTTCTTAAGTATACATAATAAGAGCTATAAACTGAACTATCCATTCATGATTCATTGTTGTACACGGAGCTTTGTCTGTTCTATGTACTATAGGTTACAGGAAAAAAGTATAGTTATATAAAGAGCCAACCATTTGATATTATAAAAAAAAACAGCACTTTTGGTCAACATGTCAGCTATGCTTCTGGCAGTTATGCACTATGTAACCTGATAAATATCTAAAGTAATCACTTTAAGATTGTTTGCTGAATTTGTAAAATAAATAAAAATATCATCAACAAAAATAACTCATTTATGTTTTTGTTGTTGCTGTTTGCTGATTGGCATGATCATATCAACTTCTGTCTGGGTTCAGGGCAGGAACTCTAGGTGGTTATGTGAACATAATTTGACAACATCTTTTGGAACTGCTGCTGAATGCAAACCGCACACTTTTTAAATGAATTTCCTTTTTCTCGCGGTTTAGTAACCTCGGGGATAATTACATTAACAGAGTGCAGGGTACAAAGCCTGTTTCATGGGTTTGGGTGCTAATAAATGCAAGGTGTAAGGACCTCTTTTTTTCATGTTGTTGTTGTTGCAGCTAATGAAAATGTAACCATATCTAAGTGTTTTGAAAACAAGATGTTGAGGCATCACATTATGAATGTACACTCATTCTCAGCATCATTAATCACCCTCTTTTCCCATTAACCATGGTGCCAGAGTGTCACATAAACGGTCACCACTTTCCTCTGTTCAAAGTCACTCTCCTACCTTATTCAACAATCATGCATGTTTATTTTGGATATTTTATCACATAATTCAGTGCACAGTCGTGGTTCGTTATTGTTGGCTTGCCTGCACTAGCTCTCTCTTCTATAAGTGAGAACTGTCATACACAGCTGAAAGGAAAGTGGAATAATTTAACTTCACATACCTCCCATATCCTAGCTAACCAGGTACTTCAACAGTGGCAGCAAATGTGAGAAATAATATTTTTGTGGGAAAGCTCCTTCCTGGTTTGTGTCCTACAGCAAATAAATATTAACAAATTAAGTTTAAATGTATTCCCTGTAGTGTTAAGTGCAGGCACAGAGTCCTGTATGCTTACTTCCAGAATTTGTAGCCTTTTAATTCCTTCCACATCTCCTATGAGCATCTGTGCCTCACCCCTAATTTATTTTACATTTGTTTACTGGGAAAGTCTGACTGGATACATGTCCATTTTCAGTGGAGGCCCGGGGAGAAAAGCTCCACATAGTCTTAAGTAAACTGAGATAATCTAAAGTGTACCACTGGGCAGCAACCTTACTCAGGCTGCAGATATACAAAATATACATTGTTTTAGCCAGTGTTTTTGTAAATCCATGTCTTTTTCTATTTTAAATACATTTTAAAGGCAGAAGAAACATGTATAGCAGATACCTGTGTGATAGCTCATAGCTTTGGTCTTCTTCACATTGAGCATACTACCACACTGATTACCTTTACAACCAAACCCAGTTCCCCAGCCACCTCCCATGTGATTACATTTATAAGATCTGCTCTTCACCCAGAACTCCACCTACAGCACACCCCTCTTAAAGGCATACATGTAACTGTAGCCATACACACATATAAGACATAGACCGGTCACATTAATACACACACAACTCTTTAACAATCAGTCTGCAATTAAGCACTCTAACTTCTTTCTCCCTTATATTTACTAATTGACCCCCATGTGCCCAGTGATCACAACTTATTCAATCCTCACTATTCTGCTATAAAATATTCTTTACCTCAGTGTTTTAGCTTCTCTCTCACTGATCTATCTCTGTACAAAACATACCCACCTCTATAACTTTTTCCATCAGGTTACAACATATATAGTCTCGGCGGAAAGGCAATAAAAGGTGGTGACATAGCTATAATGTATACTAACACCCAGTAACCTTTTTCTACCCAAATACTGCCTACAGCTTCAATAACGTTGAGGCACTCATTCCCCTCCTCAGACTAAATGACAGCAATAGCCTCTGTATCTTAGCTCTATATATCCCACCTGGTGATAATGCTAACACATTAGAACATTTCTTCTGTTGGACTACATCGGATATTCATCAGGAAACAATAATCTTGGGTAAAACATACCTTGACTTTTCCTCACTTCTCAGTCTTCCTCATTACCACTACGCTTATACAGATACACACAAGTCATTCATACTCCGACCAGACTCAGGAAGTCAAATAGCAAAAAATCAACATTAGTCTGGATTCTAACAAACAAACCTGATAAGATTTCATCTTTGGCACCTTACCAGATACATTTAGTGATCATCTATCAATATTTGCCCTTAAATATACAACTCCTTAACCCAAGAAATATCATTTTAAAGAAATAGAAAATCTAACAAACCTTAATAAAGAAACTTCCTTAACCATTCTTACTTCTATAAAGTGAAGTACCCTCAAAACCATTTCCCTCAGTGATGCAATGCTATAAACAAACTGGCACCCTTATGCAGAAAGAGGATAAAAAACAAACACAACGGCTATCCGCAGCAACCAAAAAATTAATGTAGGATATGCATAAGGCATGGAAAACATGCCAAGTTCCCAAAACTCTGTAAAAATTTCCAAAACATCAGGCACCTTCACAATCAAACCAAAATAAAAATGAACAATGATAAAATAAATCACTATTTTGGAGCTGCATCAAAAAACTTTAATCCCCAGGTAGAGTAGAGCAGCCCAGTCCATACTCAGACATGCACCCAAAATAATCACTTCATTATTTAACTCTTACTTCATCAACACCATAAAATCACTAATTAACACAGACACTAACCATTTTCCCAGCTTAATTTCCATGTCAGTGGCAATCATAACACTTTCTGCAGTAATACTGTCCCAACCTTTGTCATTAAAAAAGTACCTCCTAAAACTAAAACCTACCACCCTAGCTGCATATAACTTACCTGCTGAATACAGAGACATTGCAGCAGATTCCACTGCCTACGCCATCACAGTGCACATTAAAAGATCCATCCAATAGTCTTATGCCCCCTCCTTGTAGAATAAATCATTCATCTTACCCTGAAAGAAAGGGGGAAACATGAATGATCTTTCCAGCTAAAGACTCATACTTTCTCCCTGTCAGTAATCTTAGGAAAAATGCATCCATCTGAATTCCTCAACTACATTCTTACCAACAACCTCCTCTCTACTAAGCAAGGCTTTAGGTCATACCACAGTACTACTACTGCACTAAAAGTCTGTCCTAACAGCATTACTTCTAGCCACAATACAGGTAATATTGTATCTGCACTTTTCTTGGATCGATCTAAGGCCTTTTTCACTGTCTCTCATAATAAGCCACTCCTCAGCTCCCTGTCTGACAGATTCCAAGCTGTTAAATGTTATATAGCATCTCAACCTTTTTACTAGTCTCTGCTGGTGTTTCCCAGGGCTCAGTACTAGGATCACTAGTATCTTTGTTGCCCAGTCAGACTTTCCAGGTAAACAAATGGAATGAATAAATAACCACTAAATAAATCCAGCCATCTCTTCACTGGATGTCCTTGTCTTCTCTTACCTTCTTCCTATCTCTCCTAAAATGCCTTACCAAATCATGTTCTGCATTCCTGCACATGTTACTTAACCACTATAATATGTTCTCCTTGACCCTTTATCTAATTGGGCTATTTTGGTTCTCCTCTAATCTTCTCAGTTCTTTGTCTTCCCCACAATGTGCAGCCTACTTTTCATCTCAAGGATGTCATTGCTACCACCTGAGGCTTCCTCAGCTGCTCTGCTGTCATAACCCAGGATCAAACCCACGGATCAAACCCAGGGATCAATACCTTTCAATGCCATACAGAAGCACTGGTCATACCCTACCACTGTTTTGTACATGTTGCTTTTACCCTTCTTTGGTGTCATGTACACATTATCCCTGACACTTTTTTTCCCTGAAAAACAAACATTAATTAGTTCAATCTTTTCCACAGTTATCAATCTTTTCCAGGGTTGCAGTCTTCTGTGCAATCCTCTTGCATGGTGCACATGCACTAACTTGGTGTTTGTTCCTATATCAAATTATGTTCCCAGCTACTTATTATATCTGTTTACTTATGCCAATTATGCACTAAATCCAATGCAGAGCAAGGGTCTACTGTAAAAGTTACATTGCAATTTAACAAATAATATGTTTCTGTTTCCCAGACTAAATCCCCCCACAGACTGCCCCTCTCTCTCTGTGTCAGGGTAGACTTCCAGCTATCCAACCTTAATTTCTTATCTTTGGTACTAACAGGTATCCTACTTACAATGTCTTCAACCCCTTTCTAGTAACTTCCATATCATATTTCCTGCTACCCACTGTGTGGTCTCTTCTTCCTATTCTCTATCCAATGGCCCTGGGTCAGAGTATTCAAACATGATTGCATAACTCATTAACCTCATTGCAGGCTTCCACTTCATGTAGCCATTTAATTGCCATTGGCCATTTTCATACTCTTGCCTTACCCCAACATGTAATTTGTAACTGTTTCAATATGCCCTCATACTGAAGTCTTTTTTGATCCTAGCCCATATTCCGTCTTAGCTTGTTCCCATGTTATACAGCCCTTTCACTTTATTACTTGAGACCAGTAGTAGATTCTTGACAGAAAAAAAATTCCAGTACCATCCTACCAAGTTAAGTTCGCTTTTCTAATGCCCCTAGTAGAAGAATGTCTTGTTTCCATTTTGTTCAGTTGTCCTCCTTTAACAGTATTTCCACTCTCTTTTACCCCCCCCCCCCAGTAATTAGGCCCTAATATTTACTCTTATAGATCCAAGCTTTAAGTTCACATTCCTCATTTGGGCAACCTTTCCCATAATATTTCTTTCGATTTGGCCGTAGAGCTGTTGTTCTGCCATCTCACATATAATTTCAATTTCAGTGCTCACTTGTAGAGCTGTGAATCCGCAACAGCCATGCCCTTTGACTTCAAGGCAGTAACATTTTGTTCCATGCCACCCTCTCTTTTTCATCTTGCAAATAAAAGCCCTCTTCTAGTTTTATATCCTTCTTAGCCTCAGGAATATAGTCTGCAACAACACATGCCATTGCAAAATCTACACTCGTTGATCTTGCTCTAGACTGAACATGTTCCACTTTTGGAAGTTTTACTTAATCTTATTTAATGTTGTTGTTGTTGTCTTTTGGCTTTTCCCGGTTAGGGGTCACTACAGCGGAACTCCGGTCCGCTAATGATTGGCTGTAGATTTTCACGAACGCCGAGGTGCCAGCTCGACGTTCAACCTTCAGCGAAGGCATGCCCATTTATGCATGTCTTTCGAACGCCCACCCAACCGCGGGGAGGACATACAGACTCCACACAGAAGGCACTCCCCGCACTCCAGCTGAGAATCGAACAGGAGAACCTCTTGCTGTGAGGTAACAACGCTACCGCTGCACCACCAAGGATGAGAAACTTAATCTTATTTAATACATTTGCATAAGTTCTTTTCCTATAATTTTCCTATAATTGTTTATATTCTTACCTGAAAAAGTGTTTGGATAGTAATATAGTTCCCATGGGACTTAGGTTTTTTTAAATATCCCATGGGAATTGTTATGGATGAGGGTAATATAAGAATGTACAAAAATGTTTAACAATTTTGGTTTTACTTTCATGAAATTTATTATTTCTTGTAATGACAAAAAAATATGTGGATTATTGTCTGAACTTGAACAGTTAGATCATATTATTACTAACGATCTTTTATTTGAGGAATGTGAAACGTCTTTTAATGCACAATTCACTTGGGTTGAAAATCAAATAAACAAACAATATGATAGGAAATGTAAGAAAATTAGAAGGGACATGCAACAGTACGAAAGAGGTGAGGCCTATAGGTGGGGAACCAATATGAATGAACCTAATAGGAATGAAAAGGGTGGTGAAAATCAGGAATTTAATTACAATAGACACAATAAAGGAAGACAAGGAAGGTATAAACATGCTTCTGATTTTTTAGGGGGCAGCAAAAATTGGCAGGCCCCAAACAGGGGGCAATTCAGAGGTCAGGGCAAGTGGCAAGTAAATCAATGGGAAAAGACACCAGATTACAAGAGAAGAAACAACTAGAGGAGAAAGTAGGAATTACAAAACATAACGATATACACTACAGCCTAGGAGAATTTAGTATTTTTAATTATACACAAACTGAATTGAATGATGATTTTTTTAAATTATTATCTAAAGGAATGAAGTATGTTCCTAATGATAACATTAATATAGTAGACTATATAGTGGATTTCAAAACATATTTAAGAAAACTTAATTTAGCCTTATATTTTGATGGAAAAAGTACTATTCAATTGTATAAATTTAAGAAGAAAAGTACTTTTACACCCCCAATGAATCATACGTTGGCCACATTTGAGAAGGTTGTTATAGATGAGATATATGATTATGGGAATAAAAGGAAAAAACTTTTTAAAAATAATTATAATTTACAATACAATGAATTCAAACTTTTAAAACAAATTCAGGCCAACAAGAATATAAGAATTATGAAATACGACAAGGGAGGGGGCGCTGTTATTTATGATACAGTTGAATATGTAAATAAGATCAATAGTATTTTGTTAAATTCAGGAAATTATGAGGTATCATCTATTAACGAAGTAAATATAGGGTATCACAAAATTGATTTATTTTTGGAAGAACTACTTTTAGACAAAAGGATTGATTTAGATATGTACAACTTTTTGAAGGAGGAACAACCCATTATTAGCACTATAGTGGGTATACCCAAAGTACATAAGGATATTAATTACCCTCCATTTCCGCCTATTATTTCTGGTAATAGATCTAAAACCTTCCCTTTTGGTAAAGTGATTGACAGCTGGTTGAAACCCACTTATAATAAAACCAAGCATATAGTTAAGGACTCGTGGGATTTCTTAGGAAGGTTAGTACCAGGACTTGTTACAACTGACATGTTCCTAGTGACTATAGATGTAGTGGATCTTTTTTCGAGCATACCTCAGGATGAAGGGTTAACTAGATTTAATCATAGCATAGAAAAATGCAGTGGTTTGACCTGGGACAAAATATGCTTAATTATGGAATTTATGGAAGTAGTCCTGTCTTACATTCTATTTGAAGGTGAATACTACAGGCAAAGTAAGGGGGTAGCTATGGAGGCAGCTTGTGCCCCCATTTTTGCTAACTTGTTTTTATTAGATTGGGAAACAGAATACATACTGCAAACTGAATGGAATGACTATATACTGTGTTATTTAAGATTTTTGGACAATGTATTTTTAATATGGAAGGGCAATGAGAGTAGCCTAAATGAGTTTAAAATATATTTAAATATAAGGTGTGATTATTTAAAATTTACATTTAGTGTGGACCAGAGGTCCATATCCTGCTTGGATACTCGTATTACAGTGGAAAATGGTAGATTTAAATCTAACATCTACAGAAAGGACACCTTTAGTAATGCATATTTGGAGTATTCTAGTTGCCATCCTAGATGCCAGAAAAGGAGCATAATTAAAGGTCAGTGTATAAGGGCTGCTAGGATGACATCTGAATTTTCTGATATGGTACTCCAAATGGATGTTATAGGGAACATGTTTAAGACAAGAGGATATCCGATGGGGATGATATTAGACATCAAAGAATATGTGAAGAATGAATGGGGGAGAAAGTACAAAAGTCAACAAAAAAGCCAGCAAGTGTTGGTAATGACCATATCAAAAAAGTATTTATTAGCCAGAGGGAAGAAAACCTCCCCTACTGAAATACTGCTATAGTAGATATCAATAGCAGAAAAAGCTTTAAACAAAAAAAGCAATAAATTCCAATAATGTTAAATTCAAACCGGTTTCGGCTCATCTGAGCCTTCTTCAGTGAAATAAAAAATGGAAAAACAAAGTGTCACAGTACACACATATATATATGGATTGGTCCAACCCATGGTCCAATCCAAACAAAATTCACAATTGGTCGTTAAGACCAGGTGCAAACAAAGCTCCAAGTTTAATGATCCATTTTTTCTCCTTGGAGCTAAGTAATTCCTGCCAGAACTGTTTATCATGACATTTCCCCCTAATACAATCAATGACCACAAATTTGTAGGAAGCAGATGCATGTTGCAAACAATGTTTATATAAAGCATTGCTAATACGTTTCTTTTTAATGTCACTCAGATGCTCACAAATTCTGAGACGGAAAGCTCGAGAAGTCTTTCCAACATAGAAAGCAGAACAGGTGCAGGTCACCAAATAGATGACCCACTCAGTGTTGCAGTTAGCCCAAAACTTTATATCAAAAACTTGTGAGGTATTTTTACTGGTGAATTCATAAGTGCGTGAAACACGAATACAAAATGAACAATGCCCACAGGGAATACATCCAACAATGGGTTTCCCAAGAATAGACCGCTGAGTTGGTTCAGAAAAATCTGCACCCACTCTCTTGTAATGACTCAATTTTGAACCAATGGTTTGTCCCCTTTTGAAAGAAAAAGAGCAATGATCTGGTAACATAGAACCAAGTTTTGAATCAGCTTTAAGGATGTTCCAATGTCTCTGTATGATGTTTTTAAAGCCTTGTGTGTTACGTCCATATGTGGTTACCAAACGTAAAGGTTGCAACTGCTGACAATTGTTCTTATCTTTGTATGTTAATAAATCTTCCCTATTCAAGCTGGACACAAATCTTTTGGCAACATGTATCGAACCTGGACGATAACCCCTCTTGATAAATCTGCAAGTCAGATCATCTTGGGCATCAATGAAGGATTGGTGGCTAGAACAGATTCTCCTGGCTCTAAGAAACTGGGATTTCGGTATATGTGGGCATTGTTCATTTTGTATTCGTGTTTCACGCACTTATGAATTCACCAGTAAAAATACCTCACAAGTTTTTGATATAACGTTTTGGGCTAACTGCAACACTGAGTGGGTCATCTATTTGGTGACCTGCACCTGTTCTGCTTTCTATGTTGGAAAGACTTCTCGAGCTTTCCGTCTCAGAATTTGTGAGCATCTGAGTGACATTAAAAAGAAACGTATTAGCAATGCTTTATATAAACATTGTTTGCAACATGCATCTGCTTCCTACAAATTTGTGGTCATTGATTGTATTAGGGGGAAATGTCATGATAAACAGTTCTGGCAGGAATTACTTAGCTCCAAGGAGAAAAAATGGATCATTAAACTTGGAGCTTTGTTTGCACCTGGTCTTAACGACCAATTGTGAATTTTGTTTGGATTGGACCATGGGTTGGACCAATCCATATATATATGTGTGTACTGTGACACTTTGTTTTTCCATTTTTTATTTCACTGAAGAAGGCTCAGATGAGCCGAAACCGGTTTGAATTTAACATTATTGGAATTTATTGCTTTTTTTGTTTAAAGCTTTTTCTGCTATTGATATCTACTATAGCAGTATTTCAGTAGGGGAGGTTTTCTTCCCTCTGGCTAATAAATACTTTTTTGATATGGTCATTACCAACACTTGCTGGCTTTTTTGTTGACTGTTGCTCATCTGTTTTTGCCGTGCAAGGGTTCCACGGGCACCTGCTGCTTTGTTGGAGAAAGTACAAACCCATATTAGGGACAGGGATTAACTACACCAAAGGGGTTAATATGACTCATGAAGACATGGGTTTTAATGAGTATACTAGGGCATGTATTTTGCAATACGCCTCCCCAAGTTTGAGACATTAAGAAAATAATAGAAAACAACTGTAATATATTGAAAACAGATGATAGTGTGTTTAAGATAGTGGGGGAGGCACCTAAATTTGTATCTAAAAATGGAAGTAATTTAAAAATGAGATTAGAAAAGAAAATGATGGCTATTAACCCCAGATACAATTCTGTAGGTACCACTAAGTGTGGGAATTGTAACCAGTGTAAGTTAATTATTAGGGCATCTTCCTTAATTTTGGATGACACAAATAGAACAGAGTTTAGATTCCAAAAAGGTAATTGTAGAACTTCCCACTTCGTCTATTTAGCAAAGTGTACCAAATGCCCCTGTTTTTATGTGGGGAAGACGGATAGATGTCTTAGAAATATAATTTATGATCACTGTTATAAAAGAAAAAAACAGGACACAAATAATGCACTATGGAGACATCTTAATGGCAACAAACACTGTAATTCCTTCAATTTTGGTATATTAGAATGTATAAAATCAAATCCAAGAGGGGGAAACATAAAGTATAAACTTGGAGAAAAGGAGACTAGGTGGCAGATTAAACTCAATGTCTCGGTTCACCCTGGACTCAATGAAACTATCTCCATTAAGTCCATACTGGAAAATAGTGGATAGTAGTGATAGTCTAGTGACTATACAATAGATATAGTCATTGAAAGGAAGTTTTTATTGTTGTACATACATTTTACTATTACAAGGTTTTATAGTCATACATATATTTATGTGGCAGGAAAGTTTATTAACATAGTGTTCATAAATATGGGGAGTTTTAATGGATATGACTTGTTCCTTCATATAAATGGCAATTGACAAGGAAATTAAGCACTGAGCACTTCAAATTTTAATTACACTTAAAATGCTTTTTATTGTATTTAATTGACGTATTTGATTGGTTTATGTTAGTATTTAAGCGGGTAGTGACAATAAAGATTATTTCTGATGAAGTCTACACAGGGTAGATGAAAGCGCTTAACTCTTGTGAATGAAAACGTATTTTAGCTTTTTATTCTTCAATAAACGGATTTACTTGAAGTGATTGGTGTTCAGTGCTGTTACACATTAGGCTGTGAGCGGATTCTGGTGCTATTCTTGTTATATTATCGACCGTTCCAGGCACCAATACATATATTCTTAGCTGGCCAGATCCCTAGGTATTGCCTGAGTTTTTTCTATGTTTACTTTGCATACAGATACTTACCAAAATTCTTTAGTATCCTCCATAACTTCAGGAGGCCAACCCGCTGTCTGGTAAGAAAGACTAATATGTCATCTGAAAACATTAATATTTTCAACTTTAGTCTTCCCCATTTGTATCGTTGTATTTTAAAGGTTTTATTATTTCTGCCAGTGGCTGTAGTTATAAGGAAAACAGCAAGGGGGACAGTGTGTATTAAAAGTGAAAAGATAAATAATCAATAGTAAGATGCCAGAATATAGATCTATAAATTATTGAAAGATTCTACTTTTCTTTGTAGAGGTATCTGTTTTGAAAGGAAACTATAAGATGCTGCCTCTTTTTTTGCGAAAAATACAATACAAAGTTGATATCTCACTGATCAACGTTAGGTGAAATCTTTCCATGGTTTATGATGGACTGGCATTTGGGTATCATTGTGTAAAGAGTGGATTCTCAGTCAAAATGTTGTTGATCTGTTGTTATATGTGTTTCAGTCTGTTTTATGGGCTAGGAAATGTCTCTTCATGGCATATTTTATGGTTTCAGTGAGTTGTTTTACAGATGGATTTGATTAAATCATTGTTCTTAGCCCTTTATGATCTTAGATGTGTTCAAAGTATGGGGAAAGAAGAAAGCCAAACTGGCCTTCATTTTGAGAGATTACTTCCGGCTTAATTTTTCTTCAACTTTGGAGATAGCATATATAAGCTTGTCAGGTGTAGGAAGCTTGGTATTGCAAAAAAAATAAAATACTTGCTTTAGAGTATCTTCACTCAGTTGGATTCCCAAGCAGTTTATCTCTGTTAGCTGAGTCCTCAGCAAGTTAAACTACAGGGATTAGTAAGTAAAACTTGATAACTGTTGTCTCCCCATACTGAGCTTCTAACTCTGACATATCTATAGCTGTTCTGGATATTAGCTCTTAATCCTTACAATTTTAAGTGTGCTTCAGTCTTCAAGAAGCGCTGTCTGTCCCAGAAACCTTCATGTTTTCATATAGATGTGGTAAATGTTTTTTTCTTCATATCAGATCAATAACCACATTCACCCTTTGAACCAGGAAATACTGCAGTACCTAGTAAATTGTTTGGGGTCAAACAGTCACTGTTCTTTGAAATGCTATGTAGAATTCAATCACCACACCTGAAGAGAATCAGTTTAGATAAAAGTGAAAACTGACTGTCATAAAGGAGCACATGTAAGTCATTCTGGCATGCACTAATTAGTATGCAAAAGAAGGGTGGGAGGGCAATCAAATTCACTGGGTATTCATGAAGTTCAGGAGAAGCATGGGTAATTAAACAGACATTTCAGTGCCTCCAAAGGTTAGGATGGGAAAAAGTCAAAACATTATATGGAACAGAATTCTAAAAAGCAAAATATATGTTGAAGTGACGCCAAGAAAAACCAAAACAAGCAGCCAGCCAATAATAAAAAAGTCAATTATTTTTTTTAAATTTTTGTACAAAGTAGTAACAAACTGTTTTATACATGTAGTTTTTATTAGGCAAGCTCTTTTTAGAAAAATGTTTTTCATTTTACATTCCCTTTTAAATATTAATTGTCAATTAATTAATCAACTTGTATGATTTTGTATTTAAAGGTGTGGATTAATATGTGGAGTGTTCTGATGAAGTCATTTGACGAAAGCGCTTAACCTATGTGTCTTGTTCAATAAACTGTGTTCGAGGCTGAATACGTGGACATTCATTTTGTGTTCGAGGCTGAGGGATATTGGCTGGCTGCTTGTTTTGGTTTTTCTTGGCGTATCTTTTGGGCACTTTGTGTTTTGATATGTTGAAGTGACCACAAAGCAAACTGATAAAAAACAAAAAACAGATGGAGAAATTTAATAACAACAGTAAGCACTTTCGTTCAGACAAGTTTCATGAACTTCTTCAGACTGAATAAAAATGAAGCATTTCACATAATTTATACAATTAAAATCAATAACATCATCACATTTAAAACCATTTTCCTTTTAAAGGTATACATCCTTACAAACAAAAGCATTCATCTCTCCAAGGCTTTCAATTTTAACATACACCCAAGGGAACAATAATCATTTAGTCCTAGGTAAGAAAATGCATTAGTTTTTAACTGCCATAAAAGTTCTTTTAATTCTAAAGTCAAAGCCCAAGGACCTCCCCTAATATTTTTCTTCATTTGTTCGAGTATAATATATTAAACCATATGTCCCACATTATCGATTACATGTCTTGCTAGGGCATTGTTCGTATTCAGCTTACTAATATCATATTGATGTTGATGTACCCGCTGTTTAAATTGTCTTTCTGTTTTTCCAATATAAAATGCTGTGCAGACCTGGCACTGAGCTAAATAAACAACCCCTGGGGTTGAACATGTAAATCTATCTCTTATTCTATACTTGATACTGCGTATAATTAAACTATATCCCTCCATCATGACCGTGCATTGAGCACACATACCACATTTGCTCATACCAGGATTAAAGACAGCACTAGTGTAGGGGTATTATAGTAAAGTTTTAATAGTTTGACCTCTCCTAAATACCACCTTAGGTATATTGGTAATTTTATTCCTTACAGTGGGGTCTTCATTTACTACCACCCGGTGTATGTTAAAATTGAAAGCCTTGGAGGATGAATGCTTTTGGTTGTAAGGATGTATACCTTTAAAAGGAAAAGGGTTTTAAATGTGCTGATGTCATTGATTTTAATTGTATAAATTATGTGTACATGCTTAGATCCATACACATGAGCACTTGTGCACAGATGTTCATGCGCAGCACATGCATGTGGACATCCACATATTTTTGTATGCTCATACACACATACGTATACACACACACACACACACACACACACACACACACACACACACACACACACACACACACACACACACATACACACACACACACAAAAGAAGCATATGCATATTGTATTATATTTAGTATTCATAAAGAGCTTACAATTTTCTAAGGGTTCTAATCATTAATGAAAGATTCAGGGAAGAAAAAAAGGCAAGGTTTCACAGTCATTTAATTCAGTTCATGTCAGTAAATAAATGAGTAATAAATTATAAATATTGATTATGTCAGAATTAACTGTGTGAAAGTGCTTGCAGCTTCTGTTGTTGAAATAATTGTAAAATGTTCATGCATTTTGTACCTGCATTATTTATTTATGTATTATTTTATTTATTTTACATTTTTTTATTGGGATGGTCTAACTTGGACAGTGCCCATTTTCAGCGGATGCCCAGGGAGAAAAGCTCCAGTCATAGCTTATATACAAATTGTCACAAAAATAATAAAATGCTAACAGAATAAATGTTAACACATTTGCAAAATAATAATGTAAAAAAAAGCACAATAGTCAAGTAGAACAAGGTACTAAACACTTGATAAAAGACAACAATCCATGGCTTAACTTAAGTGAGTGGTTTGCAGCCTGGGAAACCCCCCCCATTCCAAGCAATAAATAGTGGACTCTGTTAAATGGCTCCACCACTGAGCAGTGCTCGAAAGATTTCTTTGGATGATGCATAACCGAAATTGAATAATGCATTTTAAACAGCGTCAATGTGGTCTGCTGAGACTGCATAGACAGATACTTTTCTGGACTAAACGAAAGCCTTATAAACATAACCAACTAAATAAACCGAGTGCTTTTAATTCCCAACAGGTACATTGCTTTTCACCACCATGGAAAAGCGTTTTAAAGAAGACCAACATTGGCTTGAAATTGGAGAAGAAAAAAGTGAACTTTTAGAATGACTCCTCAGGATGATCCATAACTGAGACTGAATATAGCACTTTAAAGAAAACCAGCATCCATGTGCTACACTGATTCTGCATAGATAGATACTTTTTCTGGTCTAAACGAATGCCTTTTAAACTGAACCAACTGAATAAACTGAATGTTTTTGTTTCCCACAGGTTCATTGCTTTTCACCACTGTAAAAAGAAGACCAAGATCCTAGAACTGTCCTGAGACTGGCTAAGATAATAGCGAGCTTTTACAAAAAACTTTTACTAAAAAATCTTTTAACTGAATAAACTACAACCTTCTCCCACAGGTACAACATTTAGACAACTGAAGGCATCCAATAGTCCATTTAATTTATTACACAGGGGACACTCCGTTTTCTCTACACAGAGCTTGATAGATGAACTGCCAACCATCCACTCAGCTGGGAGATCTTTTAGTAGAACCTGACTTTCTAAACTGATCCTCCTTTTGGGGGTTTGTGAGACTTGCTAAACTAAAATAGTACCCCCCCCTGTTCAATAGGGGCTACTCTCTCATTTCTGGGACACTGCTTTTGCTCTTCTCTATATCAGAATCCTTCAGGAAATGTTTTACTAGTTTTGTAACAAAACAATTTTGCTTGCATTCTTTGATTTAAGAGTTTCATAAAAGGTGCATACACAAAGTCCTCTGAGTTATTTGTCTGAATATTTCACTGAGGAAGCATTGCAGCACTTCCACACACTGAACTGTACATCTGTTTTATAATAAAACATAGGTGGCCTCAAATGTATACACATCATCTTTGCTATTTTCAAGAATTTGGTCATATCTATTCAGTGCAGTCTTCCACTGGTACATGCATGCTGTTAAGATTTTTCTAGCTCACTGGCATCCAAGTAATTTACTTTATATTTCTCAACTGTAAAAATCTAATGAGCCTCTACCCTTCAGAAACATCAGTCTGACTGCTTTAGTTGGTTGCTTTCTCTGGACGACCTTTTGAACATATGGCTCCCTCATTCCGGACACCCTGCCTGTCTGCAAACAAGAAAAATGTAACTAATTAAATTACACAACAGGACATGTCTTAATAATAGTAATACCATTAGGGTGAAATCATCCCATGGATGTTTTCATATTCAGCCGCCAAATTGACTTCATCATTCTTTCCTCATTATTGTCAGCACCTTTTCTACTTTGATACAATCCTCATTGTTCCTCACACTGACACGTACCAGCTATAGCTAGCAGGTGCTGGCTGGCATACACTGTGACAAAAGTCTTTCAATATAAGTGATGAACAATCAGGAGTCACTTGCTACTGCAACCAGGTGGCTAAAAATATGCTGGGTGTTTTTGACAGTTAGTCTGCCTGTCTTAAGCCATTGGCAGTCACAAAAAATATATATTTTTTTAATTAATTTCAGTAACAAGTCAAGACCATTAGAATCAAGTCCCTCTTTATTTAGGGGTGAACTTAGAAATATTCCTCTCAAATGTCCCTAATTTTGTCTCACATTTTTGTTCTGACAACTCACAAAGAATTACAGTCAGTCAATAATGCAAGACATTAAACATTCTATTAATTATTTAAACAAAATAGAGTAATATTTAAATCTTGATCATAATTTTGGGCCTTTGTCATCCTGCCCCACTATTTTCGTTTAGCCCAGAATTCCTGAGCAAAGCAGATGAGAAGTATGGCTGGAAATGTCCTCTGGTTATACCACTTAATCAATGGCACAAGCTAAAGATGGAGGCCGGTTGAAACAAACCCTGCATTGTAAAATAAAGCTCATCTGCATCTCACATCTTTTACTGTACTGTAATATCCTGTCAGGCAGACTGTTGCAATCATATTTTGTTTAAATCTGCATCCCCTGTTTTAATATAAAAATTCAATAGTTTATAGTCTTTTTTCATACTGGCTTGCAATGACTAAATAAAATATACTAAATTTATCATAAGCATTGTCATCAGTTTGTATTAAAAATGACCCTCACTATTTGAGTATGAGACTGTATCCAGTGAAAGTAAGTACGGGATATTAATTAACACATCATCTGTGGTGCTGTTTGCACCAAAAGTGCTTATATTATTATTGGCAAAAGGCAGTTTATTTTTCTTTGAAAGTAAAGCTTCAGATTTTATTGTAGTATTTCTCTTGGTATTGTCTGACTAGGAATTAGTCTGCTCATAAATTAATTTTCTTTTTGCTATTTTATCAGCCACTCACTAACAGTAAAACGAAGCAAGAATAAAATAAATTCTAAGGTAAAATCATGATATGTGTAAAGAATGGACTAAAATATCACAGGTATAGTGAGGGCTGTTATTCTGCTAATTTTATTACAAACATTATTTGTTTATTTGTTTAATACAGGGATGCTGTTACTTAGAACTTCAAATGTTTGTAAGCCATTTACTGCTGGTCTGTGATACTGTCACTCTTGCGTACGGTAGTGTCTCTGGTGCATTCCTGTTTTTCATTGCCTATGTTAGTATTTTAATAGCAGTACCTCTTTTAATAACAGTTTCTCTGGTGATGTAAAATTATCAAGTATCCCTAAAAGTAAATTGTCATTTTCAAGGATAATTCAAGAAAACAAAAATCATGCTTATAAGCAAAGGAAGTAGTTAACTGTCAAGGTAGCTAGTGAAATAGAGGAACAACAACACCATCATTATACCAGGGCTGATGTCTACAAGGGTTCCAGTATGAAACATTGACTTCCTGAACATTGACAAACTTAAAGGATGGAAAAAATGGTGTAAATAGAGAAGGATGAAAAAAAATCAAATGTAATTGTTTTTTGCAGGGGGCAAGCCCCACTGTATTCCCAATGTGGGGGAGGCAAGCCCCCCTTCACTCCTGAACCTAAATATATATATATATATATATATATACCAACTCTACGGTTGCACCAACTCAAAGACGGGAAAAGAGAGACAGAAATCTTCCAAAACAAGTGAATTGTTCCAGCAATTATAATCTGTGGAAAACAGCATTCAGTTATATGTAGCAACAACAGAATGACCAGTTATCCAAAACTTAGATAGAATTTAATAAAATAACAAACACAAGTAATATCAAACAGTTTTCACCTTTAGTGCCTTGGCTACTATGCCTTTACAGAGTATACCTTTCCCTCTACCTTACATTCCTTAAATACATTATGCCATAAAACTATTATTGAATTAAACAATTAAACTTGTTAAAAGTTAATCAGAGCAGACATTTCCAGTTGCATTCCTTATTTAATCCACCAGGGGCTAAAGTGTTATATTTTAGAATGAGAATATATTCCTTTTTCCATAACCTTCTTTTTATATCATTTATATTTACCCCGTCATTACTTATTTGTTCCAGAATTGTAGCTTGTAACCCCTGAGGGATACTACCATGAAAATTTAAAAAATGAAAAGCTACAGGATTTTCCATTCTACCCCTTTTGATGTCCCTAATGTGTTCCTTAAGTCTGGTTTTAAAACTTCTTTTACTTTCCCCTATGTAAACTTTTCTACATGGACATCTTAGTCCATATATTACCCTTTCATTTTGACACCCATAGGTCCCTTTTATTTGAAACATTTTACCATTAATTTCCTCAAAAATTACAACTTTTATATTTCCCACGCAGAAAAGTACCTGTCAACTTCATCTATTTATTTCTTTCTGTACTGGGTAAATAAAACCTACTATGTGCCACAAAATCCTTTATGCTTCTACCCTTTGTATAAGAAATCTGAGGTTGATTTTTAAATATAGGGCCTAAATACTTACATTTGCCCAGGATGTCCCAAAAATATCTTACTAAACTATTCAATTTCTCTGAAAACACTGTGTATTTAGTAACAAAAAATATTTTCTGTAACACCTCTATTTTACCATTAAATCTCTCCACCTTTCTTATACATCTACCAGAATTCACAGGTCCCCCTTCTAATTTTCTAATACCATCTCCTATTGCCTTTCTATCATAGCCTCTATTCAAAAACATCTGTGTGACTTTTTCTATTTCTTGCTGACATTCCTTTTTATTATTACATAACATTGTTATTCTTAAAAATTCTCCATATAGGATAGATTTTAGCATATGGGGAGGATGTTAACTTTCATCAAACAAGACATGGTCATATTGTTCAAACTTTCTGTATATCCTTGTTTGAATAACACCATTTCTACTACCTTGTAAAGTGATATCCAGTAAATTGACTTTTTCTCCTACTTGTAAACCATCAAAACAGATCCCAAATATGTTTCTATATAAACCAGATATAAAATCATCCACTTTTTCTCACCCCTGTCACAAATGAAAATTAAATCATCGATAAATTTGTAATATCTTACAACATGTTTCTTAAAAAATGCTATTATAGATATATACATTTTCATATAGCCCCATAAATAAATTTGCATACATCTGGATGAATGCCGCCCCCATGGCTGTCCCCTGTAGTTGCCTATATAATTCCCCATTAAATACAAAGATATTTGTTAAACAAAAATGTATCAGCTCTAAAATATATTGTGTTTTTGGGGTGTCGTTCAAAATATATAACACAGCCTCCATACCAAATGTGTGCTGAATACACATATACAATCTTTATCTATAACTATGAAATACATATTGCTTGTCCATTTAATGTTTTTACTTTATCCATAAATTCAAAAACATCATTGATGAAAGAAGGCAACTTTATAACTTCAACTAATAAATATTTGTGCAAAAAACAATATAAGTTGTGAGTAAAATAGACACATACTGACACAATAAGGTGGCACAGTAGATCTATCATACTTTTATGGATTTTGGATACACAGAAAAAATATGCCATAGTACATTCTTTAATATTAAACTTGTAGTATACATCTTCATAGGAGAAATATTCCAATCTAAACCCTTTATTCAATAAGCTTTTATATCAATCCAATGCACCATTATAAACTTCTAACCCCACCTTTTCATATATTGTTTCATTATTTAAATGAGCATAATACATTTTCAAATATTGTGTGAAATGAAGTATTACCAATTTCTCCCTTTATTTGCAGGTTTAAACATCAACTGTCTAGTCTGACTCAATTTTTGCAAGCTTAACCATTCATTTTACTCAAATTAAATGCAACATTAACTTTATTTTTATAGAACAATTTAAGTTATTTTTCCACACTGTAATGTAATGAAGTTGAAAAATGTTGTATAATGTCATTTCTGAAAGGGGGTATAAAATCACTTTTATATACAATTCCTTCAGTGTTAAACTTACACTTTGATTTAGTTTCACATTCTGACATGCATGAATAAAAACTTTAATCACTTAACTGGATTCACTTTCTTCATTTTCATATTTATCTATTTCTTCCATACTTCTTTTATCCCCTTTAAAATTTTCCCTCAAATGCAACTTTCTCACAAGTTTAACATTTTCACATTTAATTTCATACATTCAGGGTAATGCTGTAGGAATAAATTTCAGTGAAAATGGTTTGATATCACTTGAGTTTATTTTTTTAATAAATTCTGTCTAAGTTTTGGATAATTGGCCATTTGTCATTTTGTTGCTGGTACGTAAAGTCTTTGCTTGCAGTGGTGGTGAAAAACATTCAGTATTATGCCTTTTTCCCTTTTTTCCTCATCTACTGACACTTGAGCAATTTCACCTTGAGCAACTGTACAAGAGCCTTCTGCAAGCCTCCAGAGAAATTTTTTTATTTATTTATTTGTTTGATAAGTGGGCAAGGGAACTGATCCTTGTTAACCCTTTTCAACTATGATCTGGAGCATAAAGAAAAGGGTAAATTAAAGTCTGCGTTCTTTTTGCGACATTGTGTATATTTTAACATACTTACCTTTAGGTTATAATTTAAAAAAAAAAATATGTAAAAGAAGGGCACAAGGGACTCAAATTCAGATCTTGAAATATATTGGGCATCTCCAATGCAGTCAGTAAAAATAATGCAGTTTTTTATTAGTGTGCCCTTTGTGCAGGATTGTCTTTGTTTTTAAGCAATTTTGTTGGCTACTAAAAACAAAGGATATTTCAAAGGAATTTTCTTCAGAAATGAATAGTAGGGTTTAGAGGTATTATATGTGTAAACAATAGTACATGCTGGAGAGTAGATTGAACAGCCTCAGGAAGTTGTGCAGCATGAGTCTAAACTAACTGCCTGAGTGCTTTACAAGCCATGGTATGGAGTGATACCTGCTCAGGACATAAACCAGAATGGGTTGCAAATGCACTTACGAAGTGATATGATACCGTTATGTTGGATTTTACTTGTTATTATGCAGTCATATAGTTTGGAGGTGAGGTTTCTTTTTAAATATCCATTGAACAGGTTTTGCAAGCAAATCCTTTAGCCAAACAGGTAGCTGGATTGGTTTTCTGAGCCTACTTCATAATCCAGCTTCAGCTACCTTTTCATGTTTATAACAGAGGTTAAGCACTAAGCTCTTTTACAAAAAAAAAATTAAAAAGAAAGAAACAAAATAAAGGAAGAAAAGCAAATAAAGCCTGCTTAAGTAAAGCATTCAATAATATAAACACAACAAAAACATAGGCAGTGCGTATTGCAGCTACGTGATGTTATTATACTGCAGACAATCTACGCTAAATGTTGAGAGTGCAAAGAGGAAATATCATAAGATATTAGTTATGCTGAAGAATGCTGCTAATGAGTTCAAAAGCAAAATCCAGGGCAGCACATCCTCCATGTTGCCCAACTTAAATATAACAAAGTTCTGGGGTCCAGTGACAGTTCAGTATAGTCAAACAAAATAACAAGTTCTCCAAGTCCATAGTAGTCCACAAAAAGATTGAACAAAAAAAGAAAGTAATTATAATATCTTGCTGCTTTACAAACATAAGGTGAAGCACACACCATCCAGAGAAAAACATGAGAAACGTTGCAACAGAGTTGTAATGGAACAACAAAAGTTTACTGCAAGCTCAACACAGCCTGCATCCAAGCCTTGCCTGTAAGTTAAATACAGTCATAGGGCAGACCATATGAAAGATAAACCAGCACAAAATAACAACTTAGCAAAGTAGCTCAAAAAATAGCTACAGTACTTAAACTACCACACTTCTGAAATGAACAGTCACTCTCTGGAAAGAGTTTAGTCTCCAGAATTACTCAGTGAATACCCCAAATCCAGAAATGCCTATCTAAAATTATACCAGATGGAAACAGTTCATAGCAACTTAGGGAAGATCATTTGGTCTACAAGCCAGAGAGTTACCATCGATAACATGACACTCTGGTAATGCAATAGTGCAAGCAATAGATTCTCTGAATTGGAACATAGGAATAGCAGAAAACCGCAGTAGTGTAGCCTTCAGAAACATTGGGTGAAACACCAGGCAACAAGAATGGTAGAATATGCAACATCACCAAAAAAAGCATCAAAGTGTAAGCAACAAAGTAGAAAAAGCCATAAACCAGAAAGTGTGCTAAGACAGACACCTGCTGCTGTCTTAGGACATTACCAGTGTTTATATATATATATATATATATATATATATATATATATATATATATATATATATATATCAATGGGTACGTGTCACTTCAGCTAAAACCCATTTCACCTAAACTCATTTCACTGAGATCAAATCACCTACAGGTCATTTCACCTAAAACTCATTTCACTGACAAGTAGTGCTTTAATGCAATTGAAAGGTATATGCCCTTTTCCTCACTGTAGTGCAATCCTGGTGTTAGAATATATATTAAGGGAGGTGTGGGGGGTGTAGCCCCCCACTTAGTTATCTTTTACCAAATAATATAAAACAAAACCAGACAACATGAAACCAAAATAAGTGGGGGGCTACATCCCCCACACCACCAAATGTGGGGGGCTGTGTCCCCCCACACCACCCCTTACTATATATACTAACTCCAGGATCACACTACAGTGACAAAAAGGACATATACCTTTGACTTGCCTTATTGTACTACTTGTCAGTGAAATTCATTTTAGGCGAAATGAGTTTTCGGTGAAATGGACTTTAGGTGATTTGGTCCCAGTGAAATGAGTTTAGGTGAAATGGGTTTTAGGTGAAATTACATGTACCCATATAAACATATAAAGACACATTCACATTCACATACCTGCTTACATACATATGTGAGCCTAATTTTTCCTTGACAGCAGACATGGTCAGTCCTGTCGTCACTGACTGCTACTGATCAAGTCCAGAACACATCAATCCACAAAGAATTGAAAAACATATAATAGAAATGTTTTTTGCCAGGGGGTTCAAGCCTTCCTGTACTTTCACACACCTCTTAATTGTATATACCCAGTCCAAGGTCACAATACAATTCGGAAAGGGCTTATTCCCTGATCCCCACTGTATCAAGATTTCTAACTTAAAATGACATCATTTTTGGACAGCTGATTTTCGATCAACTGCACAGGCTTTCCCCCTTCGATGAAAACACTCAATGAAAGTCTATTGTCTATATATATATATATATATATATATATATATATACACATATATATATATATATATAATATATATATATAGATAGATATAGATATATATATATATACATATATGTATATATATATATATATATATATATATATATATATATATATATATATATATATATATAGTTAGTCTAAACTTCAATAAATTGACACTGAAAACAACAAAAAAGCTAGACATCCTAATACACATGCATTGAGGTGCAACACCTTGGACCATGAAAAAGAAATGTATTTGTTTTGTAGGGGATAAAGCATCTCCCTGCAACTCACGCACACACACACACACACACACACACACACACACACACACACACACACACACACACACACACACACACACACACACACACACACACACTAACTCCAAGATCAGACAATCGCTGTGGATAGGGCATATTCCCAACAGTGGGGATTGCCAGTCTTGCACATCTGTCCACCATCAGTTTTGCTGCACAAAGTATACAGACAAAACAGTTGTTAACATTTCGGTGTTTATAGAATGAATGGACTAAACCCTGAAAGTGCTGATTGAATGTGCATTTTCTTGCATGTTATGGAGATTACTTTGTGAGAGCTCACACTACAGTGGGGTAGGGAATTTACCTCTTCTCCACTGTACTTCAGTAATGCAGTCTTGGAGTTGGTATATCTATATCTATCTATATGTATATCCATCTATGTGTGTGTGTGTGTGTGTGTGTGTGTGTGTGTGTGTGTGTGTGTGTGTGTGTGTGTGTGTGTGTGTGTGTGTGTGTGTGTGTGTGTGTGTGTGTGTGTGTGTGTGTGTGTGTGTGTGTGTGTGTGTGTGTGTGTGTGTGTGTGTGTGTGTGTGTGTGTAGATCTTTCTTTCTATCTATCTATCTATCTATCTATCTATCTATCTATCTATCTATCTACCTGTCTAGCTATCTAGCTATCTAAAATTAGCACAGGTTGGTGTATGGGATGCATTTGGCTTGCCCCTGCAAAAAAGTGCTTTTTTGCTGTTTTTTCCTCAATATTTTGTTTTATGATCTCTGCTGCTGTGATCAGTCTGGATTTAAGAGGTTTTTTTCAAAGAATCAAAATTCACTCTATCTATCTATCTATCTATCTATCTATCTATCTATCTATCTATCTATCTATCTATCCATATTGTAAATAACACTCTAGGCTATAGTCAGACATGTGCCAAACATGCCATAGGTAGGGGCTTTGTATGTATGTTTCACACACACATACACAAACACAATCAGGTATAATGAGACAATTTCACTGACCCAATCACTTTCAATCCACTGAGATGTACCCATTCAAAATATGGTACTTAGGGATATTCCCTGTGTGAAAGCAACTATCCACAATAGTCACAAAAAATGTTGTTTTGTGGTTCTTTAAGAAACTTGTTGCTTTATACTACTTCATGAAAGAAATGCCGACACAACCTATGTTCTGTCTTTCAGAATTATCACTTCATTAATAGAGATGCACACCATTTATTGTGCTTTTGTCTGACAGCCTGAAAATATGCATTCGATTTGACTTATATTCATTTTGTTTCTGACTGGGACAATTGTTCTAGTATCTCTGTATCTACTTGCACAACACAAGTGCAGTTTACAAAAGAATGCCCCAATATTCTTTACGGAAGATTTTAGTTGAAAATGTGTATCTGTTTCATGGAATACAACCACTAAGATTCCCGATAGCCGGATGTAGCAATTAGAATATGCATCATAGTAAATTGTATTTTATTTCATTCTGTAAAGGGCAAGTATAAAATAAAATATGTGTCCAGAAGGTGTCCACATTAAGTTGGTAGTATATTAGAAGTAAAAATTATATATATTTCTTTAGAAAAATAACCTTTACTGTCACTAGAAAGATGACACCAGCAACTATTATTTCATTATCCATGACAAAATAACCGAGCTTAACTCACTGTTGACTTATATATAAATTATTAAGGAAGAAAAGAGAGTCTTTGATGCATTATATACCTGACAGCCCAGATATAATTCTTTGGGATTTTTACTGAAAACTGTCAAAGGGTGTTTGAGATATACAGAAGCTATTATTTAATGGATATACAGAAGGTTTTTAATTATGTGTCATAGGAATTTATAATAGAATATGGAAAAACAAAGCTATTAGAAAGATGATAGATGCAAATATAGGATGTACGGTGTATTTATAGAGACCTAGCAGAGAACTTGTATGAGCATTGTGGGCTTACTGGGTCCCTGAAGATTTCCATTTTCACATGATGCTGTCGGACAACCTCTTTAATTTTCCCCCCATATTGTCCAGAGTCTTCCACTCTTGACATGTTAGCGTTCTACTGCACTTTGCTTCATTTTTAAGCTACTGATCTTTTTATAGAATTCTTAGAGATGTTTTCTCACAGTGGCTGCTACTTCCTCATCTCTCCTAAATTCTGCTTATTGTAGATTCATAAACCATCTCCATCATTTTCAGTAACAGATTTACTTTTAAGCCTCCCTTCATTTTCTTCACTACTTTGAAGTTATAGTTATTATATGTCACAGTCATACACTCCAGGGCACATTTGTTTGGAAGAGGAAGTTGCACAGCAGGTGTATCTTTCACAGTAAAAAAAAAACAAAATAAAAAAAACACTTCTACAGAGGTCAGATTGCTATGCTTGGTTTTGATTGGTAAAAGTATCATACCCTGTTCTCTAACTGGTTATAATCTGACTGTATGATTCTCATTCCTCTTGTGATGATTGGACATCTGATCAGAGTGGCAAACCACAGGCTTCTTTTCATTGTAACAAGATGTTTTCAGAAATGGTTCAACTTTTACAGAACAATATATGGTTAGTATAGAAGAGTCAGAAGAAGACCTGGATGAGGAAATAAACACTTAGAAAATATGAATTTCTACATAATGGAATAAAAAAGGTCTAAGTCTTCAGTGGCTCTATATATACATATATATATATATATATATATATATATATATATATATATATATATATATATATACACACATACATACACATACACACACACACACACACACACACACATATATATATATATATATATATATATATATAAGTTTACCTTTAAAATGTCACAACACACTTGTGTGACTGTTCATGTACCTGACTCGAAATGTTGGAAACTGCCGTGTCGAATCCTTGGAAGAGTGAACCTTGTATCCAAAGAATTTTTACACTCCGGGAATGTCGAATTTGTGTGAAACACCCATCACTTTCAGATGTCTCCGACAACCATTATGCAGGGGGGAAGTCCCCCTGCACCAACCCCATGTGGGGGACTACACCCCAGCCACTCCCTGCTAATTATATATATTAACTCCAACATCGCCCTACAGTGAGGGAAGGGGTACATGTCCTGATCCTTACTGTAGTGCAATCTCCACTCAGAATGCTGAACTCACAAAAGAGCGAATGCACACTGGCATTCGCTCTTTTGTGAGTTCGTCAATTTTTAGTTCATTAATGCAAAGTTTTGAAAAAGCCTTTCACACATTTGACCATCGCAGTTGTGCACCTCGACATTGTAAAGGTAAATCATATATATATATATATATATATATATATATATATATATATATATATATATATATATACATTGATTGGCACATTTCTTACACCTGCAACAACAGTTATGCTCAATAATTCCTAGACTTTGTTAATACCAATGCTCTGAAGCAAATTGTAAATACTACCCACTAGAAGTTCTAACAATCTTGACCTGGTTTTTACCAACCTAGCTCCTGCCAGTACCCCACCTCACTTCTCCACATCCCTGTTTAAAAATCAGGCCTAGTTGTTATACCCCATCAACAAATGAGACCATCTTTAGGGATTTCTCCAGAGGAAACCTCCTTCATTTTGTAGAAGACATATGCATAATTCCCAACAATCTCTTGCAAATAGCCCCAGCTGAGAAGGATGCTGCACTGACCTCTGACTTTTACCAACAATTAAATAGCTGCATAGAAAAGTCTGCACCTGTCTGCCCTTAATATAATGGTAAATTCAGGAATGATCCTCTCTGGTGGAACTCCTATATCAAGAAAACAAAAGAGGAAACTAATGAAAACTGCATGAAATTCATATCCCTATCCCTCAAGACCACAGAGATATATGCCAACATGGAACTTACGAGTACTGTTTGAAAACATAAAGCAGAATACAAGCTGAATGTCATTACAGATACCAAAGGAAACTACAAATCTTTCTTCAGCTATGTCAGAAAATTAAGGAATAATGTCCTACAATGCACTGATTCTCATCCATAACAATATCACATACACTGATCACAGGGATATAGTCGATGAATTAGCAGACAAATTTAGCAGTAGCTTTGCTGGACCCACCTACAATATACAGCTTAACCTCTTAACACAAGAATTCTGGACAGAGACAAAAATAATGGAGGGTCAAAGGCCCCAAAATAGGGACAATTTGTAAATATTGCTCTCATTAACTTAGAAAAGTGGATAGGATAACAGTCTTTGCATTAGCATGTATTTTCTGAAGGGCATGAAGTCTGAATTTCAAATTTTTGTCATTATATGTATCTTTAATCCTCAACAATTTGCCATAAAACCAAAATTTTTATGACAAACAGACCAAAAATATGAGGCAAACATCTGGACATTCTGCAAAAATCTGAACATTTGGGAGGCATGCCCCACACTGTTACTGTAGCAGATTACAGCATTGTTAATAGGCACAAACAATATAAATAAATTTTAATTTCTCTCGAGACAAATCGTCCCATCTGGCAGGGTGGTAGAAGATAGGAATCTGCCTATGGTGATATTACATGACAACAGTACTAACCATGTTAAGGAAATTTTTGAGTGAAATTGGAAAAATATTTTTAATGTTTTTGATTTGATTGTGAAGTTAGGAGCTGCCCATAGAAGCGTGACAACTTGAAACTGATTTTTGAAAGCAAAAGAAAGGAGAGTTTAGTGGGAAGAACACTCGGAAGGCCTATGATGAAATGTGGGGTGTATAAGCACTACAAGTACATTAAAGATAGTGTTAATACTGTAATAGGATATTCTCCAAGGGTTCTAACTACAGATGGTAGGTATGGTCACAATACTAAAGTAGCAGTGTATATTGTGACCTGCACATGAAGTCTGGCCTTTTATGTGGGAAAAACAGAGAAACATCATAGAAGTAGGATTTACTAGAACTTTTATTCTATTAAGGAAAAGGATCTTACTAATACCTTATATAAGCATACATTGCAATGTGCAAATTATAAAAAAAATATTTTTTATATTTTGGAAAAGGTAGTACATAATGATCAAGGGGAAATTCATCTTCATGTCTTGAGTACAGGGTATTATATTAGCAGTTTTTATTGAATGCTGCACAAAATTCAGGCATTAATGAGAGAATATCTGTAATTAGTGTGTTGGTACTACTAATGAGAGAATATCTATAATTAGTGTGTTGGTAATTGCAATGATCTGATGAAGTTCCATGAAACTTGGGAATGGAAGCGCTTACAGATTAAAGACTTTCTGTTGATTATCCCTCTTTTTTGTGTTTTGTTCCCAGCCTATGGAATAAGTTGCGACTCCAGGTCAAACAAAGTACTACTTTGGCTACCTTTAAGGCTAGTCTTGATAACTGAATGGGTAGAGACAGATTTACAGCAGAGATATCATGTAAGGCCCTGCCTGATTTGGGAGGTAATCAGTATTAAATGCTTAACAAAGGTGGCAAGACCTTTTAAATGTGCCTACATAGTGTATATATCTACACATCTACAGGACCCCATGATCATTTGCCTACTGTTATTCCTATACTCATATGCTTCTATGTTTTTTCTCTTTCTCTGCTGATACAGATCAGTTCAGCAACCAAGCTGTTCTCTCAGCAAATGATTAGCAGCAACGTCATCTTATGCACTCAGTTACCCAAACTGCAAAAATGAAAAGTGTTTCAAATGATGCAGACTTATTTCAGGACAGTTCTCTTCATTTCTCTCTCTTTCATGTTAGGTTCATAGGTTTATAAGTAAGTAGAGCTGTCCTTGCAGGCCATTTACGCCTAGTCAGCTTCCCTTTTTGTTATGGAAATAACTTATCCCATTTGGTTAGATATTGGCCTTACCCATCCCATGATCAATAATAATATATTACCCCTAATGAGAGTAGCAGGGATTATACCCTAGATATCCATGCATGGGATAAAACATTTAGGAACTGCCTCTGCCTATTAGTAATACAGGGGGTAGTCGTGGGTTAAACTTTTCTGTTTCTCATCCAAGTTGTACCTGAAAATGGACAGAGATGAGTTTTATTTATGTGGATAGAGAGTCTGTTCCACAGCAGTGCTATCCTCTTGCAAAATATGCCTGTCCCTCCAAACCATTCTGTTGATATTGCAGAAGAGGTATAGATCCCTAGAATGAGTATTTCTGATGCTATTTGACTTGCTGATGTACAGTAAATCCATCAGTATTAGGTCAGAGGATGCCTTGTATGCCAGACACAGGTCACCTCTTTGCAGTCTGTAGGATACTGAGTATAGTGACAGGGCTTTCAGATGGTCCATGTAGGACATGTTGTTTAAGCCCTGTATCCTTTTAGTAAGGTATCTTTGTGGGCATTCGAGTTGTTACATTTATCTGGACACGTCAAATCGGTCATAATATTCAATAATTGGCCTAATGATGGCTGAGGAAAGGGGGACAATGACATCCCTAGATCTAGACACAATCCTTTTGTTTATAAACTGTGCAACAGACAAGGACTTTCTTACAACACTAGACACATGTTGGTCATAAGTTAAGTCAATGTTCACATAACTTCCCAAATCCCAAACAACTGGGTCAACTTTTAGGGGTACATTGTCAATGTAGCAGTTCCCTGGAGTAGATAACTTCACAAAGGATTGTATTTTTTGGCATTTAGTTTTAGACCATGGTTTTGACACTAGTTATTTATTTGAGACAAACCTTCCTGCAGGATGGCTAAGTCATTTGGGGATTCAGTAAGTGCTCCTAGCTTGCAATCATCTGCAAACCTAGTCAGCCTGAGACCTTTGGTATTGGCTTTTATTTCAGAAAAGTAGATGCCAAACAGCAGAGGTCCCCACACTGAACCATGGGGGACTCCACTGGTGACTGGTGTGTTTGTGGAGGTTACTTTCCCTATTTTGATTATCTTTGTCCTATCTATGAGTCAGTTTGCAATCCAGCATATGGTACAGGGGTTTATTCACTGTTTATTTATCTTTTCTACTATGCCTGAGTGGGGAATTGTGTCTAAAGCTTTGGCCAGGTCAAGGTATGCAGTCTGTATTATTTTGCCTTCATCCATTGTTTTGAAGACCTTATCAAAAAAATCCACCAGGTTGAGTAAACATGACCTGCCCTTGATGAATACAAACTGAGATGGGTCCAGTGTTTCGAGGTTCCCTATGATCTAATTGATTAATTCCATGATAAGTCTTTCCATGGCTTTGCATATGGGGCTGGTCAGACTTATAGGTCTAAAATTGCCTGGGTCTGTGAAAGGTCCTTCCTTACGCAAAGGCATGACTGTAGATGTTCTCCATTTGCTTGGTACAAAACCTGTATGGAAGCTGAGAATGAACAGTGTTGTTAGAAATGTGGCTAAATCATGCTTCATGCTATTTAAGGTGCACCCAAAGATACTATCAGGACCCATCGTTGCAGTATTTTTAACTTTTCCACCTTGGTCTTGTGTGATAACTGGAGGTGACCCAGGTTGCTGTGCTGTGCTTTTAGGTTTGTGAACACATCTAAGAAATGCCTTGTGATTGTCCTTGGCTTGGGTAGCTATTTTGCCCTCAAACTTGGCTTTGGTGGATTTTGTTAAGCTTCTGAGTTGTTTGTTTATTCCAGTGATAAGGGCTCTAACATTGTGGAAATTACTTTTCTTACTTTTGGTCAAAGTTATTTTCCTTATACTATAAAGCTTGTTGATATTATAGTACCACCATGTGGTTTGTATCTGGGGTTTGCCCTGCACTTGTTCCTGCTGGGTACAGTTGCATCTCTACAGCTGCTTACATGCTGGTATAGTGTGGTGGTGTACATTTTTTCATATTCAGTGGAGTTAACTGGGTTTGGCGTGGATCTGAAGTTTGTCAATGTACCCCTTAGGTGTAGGTAGTTTGTCTTAAAGAAACCTCTTAAGGTACCTTGGGTGGAAGGGATCTCTGGTTTCCGTTTTGTTTTGAAGTAGACTGCTTATGGCCAGACCAAACAAGTGATGAAGATATGCAAGGGATGGTGCAAGATGCTCCCATATTAGTGAGGACAAGACCCAAAATGTTATTCCTCCTAGTCTGTAGTCTGACTAATTGTTCCAGGGCATTTGTATTAACAAAGTCCAGGAATCTCTGCGCTTGTGTAGTAGTGATGGTGTAGGTTTTCCAGTCTATTCTTAGTTAATTTAGATCACCTAGGAAAATGGTACTGGGTTCAATACTGAGTGATTCCAGTTCTTGTAGATAGGCATTGTGGCTTTCCTTTGTCATAGTTGGAGTTCTATAGTTAGCTAATATGTGGTATGGGACTTTTCTGATGGTTATTTGGATATGAAGAAGCTCTACGGCATCATGATGTGAATCTCTTATGAATGTAGACTGATACACTACACCTCCACCTTTTTTCTCCCTCTCTGCATTAGCTGGTCTAAACATGTGGAAGGTATATAGCCCTGCACAGTCAGAGTGATCTCTGCTATTTTAAACCATGTCTCAGTCACTTCACAGACATTATTGTCCTCCAGTGTGAGAAGGGGTTGTAGGGAGTGGAGCTTCTTATTCAGGCTCCTAGGATTGATCAGGAACACCTTCATATTTTCCTTTGTCTGTTTGTTTATGTTGGTAGGGTTATCAAGGTGGCATTGCCTAAAAAAGGCACTATGGGGGTGGACAATGTCTTTGGCAATAATCAAAACCCTAGAGGGGACAGATGCAGGCCATCCCTGGCAAAGCAGCATGGTTTGCCGATCATATCCTTCCAAGGTGACAAATATTGGACCCTCTTTAAATGACACCAAAAAAATAAGCCAATTACTGAAATCAGTTTTTTTTGCACATATCATGGCATAATCCTTGGAGAAGGTAGAATGCTGCTAAATGCTAGGCTCAAACCTGCCTTGGACACATTAGCTGAGAACTCCATCATGTCTCTCTTTATATAATTCAGAGAGGTACATCTCAAGTCATTGACACCAACATGAACTATGACAGAGTCACACTGGTACTTGTTGTTCAAGGACTTGAATGCATGGATGATCTGAGAGATCCTGGCACCAAACAAGCAACTAACTATCACTCTTTCCTGGCTCAACCTGGCAGGAGGCATAACTGAATGTCATACAGTGGAATCACCTATAAAAATAATGTAATGTAATGTAATGTAATAATTTAAGGAATGAAACTTTGCAAAATTATACTTATGGTGCTTAGTGCCAATAGCCAATAAATGGGTAGAGGGAGGGAATTATGTTGTCAAATTGTCATAAGGGGCAGGCAATAGCAGATACACTGGGTTTATGAACACAACTACAACAGGGTGATGGGAGGGAAAAGCAATTAGACCATTAGCTCTGAGCTGATTGGCCTGGATCTGCCCAATGCAAAGAGAAGTCCTGAACTAGCCTGACATGCACTCAGTACACAAGAATGAAAACAGAGCTTAATAACAACAGTTAAATCACTTAAAACAGCAAAAATGCAGTTCAGCTATGTACTGTAATCATTATTATAGGTTTAAAGACCTTAGAAGCAGATACAGACTGTCAAAATGAATTTAAAATCAGATCAAGAAAAGAAACACTTATCTGTCTTTCTCCGTCTTGTAGAACTATTACAAATTAGTATTATATTATTAATTATTATTATTATTATTGTATTACTATTACAGCTGAAGTTTCATCTGCTGATCTCCCACCAGAGAGTTTTCTTGATATTAATACATAGGTAAGAGTATACGTGTTTCTTTCCAAGTCTTCACCCAAGAAAGTTCAAAATTAAAAATAAATAAATAAATAAATAAAAACAGGAACAAAATAACAACAGTCTTTTTCATGAGTTTTCTCTCACGCATACAAAAAGCTTAATATGATTTACAACAGTAATGGAAGTTGTATTTATTTATTTTATTTATTTATTGCATTTGTTTACCGGGAAAATCCACTGGGCCTAAAAGAGCCCATTTTCAGTGGAGGCCCAGGGAGAAAAGCTCTGACAAGAACATAGATACAGACAATATTAAATATTAATTGGTACAAAAGTAGATACAGTGTTACAGATGGTGATTACAGTAATATATACAGAATATATACATTAAAGCAGGAACTTTGTTGATTGCCAGATGAATTCATTGAGAGAGGTATAAATAGAGATATATTAATCAGCATTATTGTACCAGTTATCAACAAGTGATGAAAAATAATAATTATGGAGAAAATATCATCAGTCAGCAGTAGCATAAAGCAGTTTAGTTATCATATAAGGAGAAAGAGGAGGTTAGGTTATAGAACAGGTACATAGCCAGGAAGAGTTGAGATAATTTTTCATTATTTGTTTGAAGGTGGAGGTGCTGCCTGTGTTTCTTATAGAAGGTGGAACTGAGATCCATAGTTTGGCGATGGTGAAGGAGTTGAAGAGTTGACCAGCAGGTAAGGTGGGCTTTTCTACTTTTAGAAGTAGATGATTTTCAGATCTTAGTTACCCGCTGGGTATTGATTTTGGCATGTAGGCAGAATAACATAGATGCTGGCAAACAGTCAACAGGCACAATTTTCGGTAAGAGGTTTAAAGCAAAAGCCTCTTGCCAATAAAGAAGGGGGGTATCATTGAAATGTCCATTAAAATAAACAGGTTTCTTGTCAGTGAAGTTTGTGCCAAACAAAGACAGCTCTGGTTCCTGACCAAAACTTCCAACTCAAATGTTCAGGGATTAAGAGCCTGCTGCTCCTCTCTTCTCACCTTCCTACCTGAAATGTGGTTCCCATCTCTTAATGCTCATGTAGCATACCTCTCCCGGTCTAGGCTCTCTCTCTCTCTCTCTTCTCTTCTTTCACCTTCCTACCTGAAATGTGGTTCCCATCTCTTAATGCTCATGTAGCATACCTCTCCCGGTCTAGGCTCTCTCTCTCTCTCTCTTCTCTTCTTTTACCTTCCTACCTGAAATGTGGTTCCCATCTCTTAATGCTCGTGTAGCATACCTCTCCCGGTCTAGGCTCTCTCTCTCTCTCTTCTCTTCTTTCACCTTCCTACCTGAAATGTGGTTCCCATCTCTTAATGCTCGTGTAGCATACCTCTCCCGGTCTAGGCTCTCTCTCTCTCTCTTCTCTTCTTTCACCTTCCTACCTGAAATGTGGTTCCCATCTCTTAATGCTCGTGTAGCATACCTCTCCCGGTCTAGGCTCTCTCTCTCTCTCTCTTCTCTTCTTTCACCTTCCTACCTGAAATGTGGTTCCCATCTCTTAATGCTCATGTAGCATACCTCTCCCGGTCTAGGCTCTCTCTCTCTCTTCTCTTCTTTCACCTTCCTACCTGAAATGTGGTTCCCATCTCTTAATGCTCGTGTAGCATACCTCTCCCGGTCTAGGCTCTCTCTCTCTCTCTTCTCTTCTTTCACTTTCCTACCTGAAATGTGGTTCCCATCTCTTAATGCTCGTGTAGCATACCTCTCCCGGTCTAGGCTCTCTCTCTCTCTCTTCTCTTCTTTCACCTTCCTACCTGAAATGTGGTTCCCATCTCTTAATGCTCATGTAGCATACCTCTCCCGGTCTAGGCTCTCTCTCTCTCTTCTCTTCTTTCACCTTCCTACCTGAAATGTGGTTCCCATCTCTTAATGCTCGTGTAGCATACCTCTCCCGGTCTAGGCTCTCTCTCTCTCTCTCTTCTCTTCTTTTACCTTCCTACCTGAAATGTGGTTCCCATCTCTTAATGCTCGTGTAGCATACCTCTCCCGGTCTAGGCTCTCTCTCTCTCTCTTCTCTTCTTTTACCTTCCTACCTGAAATGTGGTTCCCATCTCTTAATGCTCGTGTAGCATACCTCTCCCGGTCTAGGCTCTCTCTCTCTCTCTCTTCTCACCTTCCTACCTGAAATGTGGTTCCCATCTCTTAATGCTCGTGTAGCATACCTCTCCCGGTCTAGGCTCTCTCTCTCTCTCTTTTTCACTCTCCCTTTCTTTCTCAAACACCTTCTGGACTATTCCAGACACCCTGCCAGAGTTCTGTCAAACCCAACAAAGCTCTGCCATTACTCAGCAACAGGCCTATTAAATAGGCAGCTGCCCTCCCCTTTCTAATTGACAGGTATAACTTTAAAGGGCTAACTACGTCCTGTACCCCAACTATCCTAAAACTTACCTGCCTAGTGGACGTGCATCTCCCATAGTACTACCTATTAGGCATCCATAAGTAGCACCATCATGTTATGTTACAGATACTCCCTATCATGAAGCCTTTGGCATTGATCCAGACAGAGGATCTGTGAGCCCTGGACAAGCAGTTTGAACTGTAATGTTGTGCACTGAGCTGGTGATGAATTTTAAAGTGGAATGGTTCTAATCCCAGGACCCACCAAAAAAAAGCTTCATGTTACCCCGTCATCTTGCTGATGAGGTTGTCTATAACCAAGGTGAACCAATAGCCTAGCAAGTAGTATCTGTCCATTTTATTGCTAGGCATTTTTTTTATATAGCTGAATGCCTATATTACAGCTTATTAAGTTTTTGCTAATGTAGCACATTATATGTTCGTCCATATCCAGCTGCTGTGGGAGCACTTCTCTAATCCAACCTCAGAGGCATCAATCTACAGAATAAATGTCTTAGAGAAGTCAAGGGACACCACAATGGACTCTGCACATAAGTTTTGTTTTAGTTTATTAAAAATCATGTCAGCTTCTGGTGTCGACCTTACCTTATCCAGTCTCAGGCACTTAGTGAGAATGGTTAGGTAATAGACTATAGTCAGCAGAGTCTGATGTAACATTCCTATGGTACCCATAAACTTCACAAAGGCCTAGAACTGCTTTGTTGTGTGGTGCATGTGTCATTTTTTATGGATTCTAGTTACTCCGAGGCTTGGTAAGTTAATGTCCAATAATGTATCCCAAGTATCATGCCTTGGTCTTGCCTTATTATATATTTAGCCATATTTACTGCAAGGCCCACTTCTCTCAGTGAACTAGGAACTGCTGTATTTCAGAAAGGTGTGAGTCCCATTTAGATGAATGGATCTTCACATCATCCAAGTGTTATGCTTTATAAAACTGTTGATGAAGCAAGTCTCTACTAATTAGTCATCGGGTGTACCAGGTGCCCCACAAAGAACAAAGGGTAGCAATATATATTGGATGAGTGTCTGTCACAAAGAAAGCATTTTTAGACTATGTGGACAGAGGGATCTGCCAATACCATTTGGTCTGATCTAAAGTGGTAATGTTTTGGGCCTTCCATAGTCATGCCACCAATTCATCTGTGCTGGGGATCAGATAGGTGCCAAATTTGGAAATGCTATTTTAATTTCTAGAAATCATTACAGAATCAGATAATCCCATCCAGTTTCAGTACCAGCACAACAGGAGTGTTGCAGTTGCTGTTGCACGTTTCTATTACTCCCAGATTCAGCTTGTTCCTTATTTCTTCCTGTTCAGTCTGTTTTTACATCTCAGGGACTTTGTATGTTCTAAGACACACCTACTGCGCTAAGGTTGTTCTGTTCAGTGAAACATGAAAAAAGTTCAGTCAGGCAGGTCAGAGAATATGTGTTTGTTTCCTAACAGAAATTCTAGTATCCCTTTTTTCTGGGTTTTAGAAAGGGTATCATCCTGAATCACCTGAAGGACTACCATATTTTGTCATTTTTCTGTTCCCCTCCCCCCCAGTGCTTGGCACATAGTCTCACTGCCTCTACATTGACCTCTGGATCTTTCTAGAGTTTAAGTACATTAATATTATGTATTGGCTCAGGACATCAATTCTTTATTTGTCTTTTTAGATAATTAATTTTGTTATTACTTCATATAGACCCTCTCATTAGAGGTGCTTATACCATATTTTGTCCTCCTACCTGAAACTCTCTTGATCAGATATTTCTCTTATAATCTTGTTGGTTTTGCTGTGCCTTCTCTGTGTGCTCTACTACTTTAGGCATGTTTGACGACATTCTCTTTTGTAGATTGTGAATAAAGGGATGAGAAGAATGGGGCAAAGTTGGCAGAAGTCATTCATTTCATCAAAGTCTCTGTCATCCAATATCACTGATGAAACTGGCTTTGCAAAAGCAGTCTTTCGAATGCATGCTACTTTTACTTAATGCAGGAAAACTTTTTCCTAGCTTGCGACATAACTAGTGAATTTAGTATGAAGGAGCGTATGAATTTCTTTGTACACTTGTATTATTGTCAGTTTGGCAGAGCACAAGTACTGTAACACCACTGCAGTGATGAAAATAACCCTTCTAACAAAATGTAACACCCCTAGAGTTGATTATATTGAATATGGTTACAGAGAGCATGGACAAACCATACCTTTTGCCCATGGTTGTGCAGTTTCAAACATAACGCATCTTTACAAGTATTACGCTTCTTTGACTGTTTTGGCTGTATGCTGTTCCTATATGCTGTTTTAGGTATTTCAAAGTTTGAGGAAGTGAGCATCATTGATTTTTCACAGGTTTATTGTTCACATTTATCTTTGCAGCAGTTCCCTTTAGTGTGCCTGCCTCATCTTTAAACACTCTAGAACATTTTTCTGTTCATTAGTTAAAGCTTTTTTGAATGGTCTTAAGTTCCTTTAAGCACTCTTACTTGAACAAATTTCATTGAAACCCAGTAACAGCAATCAGTGCTAATTCTTTATTTTGTTTTCAAATGTAACTGAAACTTAAGGAGCTTTCAAAACCTATCATGTGCCATGAGGCACTTGATCAATCCTTTAAGGACCAAATAGCTGATGATCATTCAGTTGGGACTAGCTGACCAAATGGAAGGATTAGTGATGTTGGAAATGGTTGTTAGAGCTGGAGCTGAAGAGGATGTTAATGCATGTGTGGGGGTATGGAAACTTTGCAACCCCCCCATAAATATAAAACAAACTTTTTGGAAATTCCATTCAGTTGTATGGACTCTTCTATTTAATATCTTTATTAATGACTTCCATCACTGTATCCCTAATACTTGTCCAATATGCAGACGACTCTACCATTATCTGCTCTGCTGAATCCCTCCCTAAACTCATATAAATAACACAAGCTGCCATCAACAGCACTGAGACACGGATGCTAAATAATCACTTAGCTCTTAATGCATCCAAAACCAAAATTCACGATCTTTACTCCTTCTAAAAACACCAAAATAGACAAGAACTCCTTCTCTATAGTAAGCCAAAATAAGACTCCCATTGAAATAGTCTCCCAAACTAAACTTCTATGTGTCTATCGATGAGCAACTAAAATTTGACATTCACCTTCAAAGCAACATCAAAAAGCTCACCAGAAACTCGGAATGCTTTATCGGCACAATCGCTACCTCACCTCTTCAACTAAGCTTACTCTCTCTAATACATACATCCTTCCCTCTCTCATGTATGGAGCACCTCTCCTTACCAATCTTCAAGCCACCCTCAAAGCTAAACTGGCATCCTGTTACAATAAAATCTACAAGTTTGCTACCAGCTCTAAATCCTCCTCCCACCACTGTGAGCCCTTACATTCCCTGAACTGGCTGGAGCTTCCTAATTATCTCTCTTATATTCAACTCTCCACTGCCCATAAACTCATTTTCAACCCATCTTAATGCCCCTCCCTCTACTTCATCCTTACTATGCACCTTCCTGATCAAACCCTTAGAGCTAATAATCAAAACCTTCTTGAAGTACAGATACCACCACATACTCCTGGGCAACTTCTTTTGTCTTTTTCTTTCACACGTAAATGGAACTCACTTCTTTCCCGCAACAGAACTACACAGAATCTTTCCACCTTTAAGACTTTTCTCTATTCATATCTCTCTACTACCTGGGAGTGCTCCTGCTCTCATCCCTCCTAACTTCCATCCTATTACTCCTACTCCCACTCCTCCTCTCACTTCCTTCAACCTTTCTCTCTCTAAATGCTACCCATCTCTCACCCGCTTTCTTTCCTCCTTCATCTTTTCTTTTACTTACTCCCTTTAATACTCTAGCTTGTGTAGGCATCTGCCTGCCACATACGATATAATGCTTATTCTCTCATTATAGTTCCATACTACTTTATGACATACCACAAAAATCTTATTCTTACTACTGTAACTAAATCAATTGGTTTCTATTAATTTGTATAATATTTTGTATTAACTACTGCTGACTTTGTTTTTGTAATTTACGGTATCAACTCTTTATACTACTTTTTGCAGATACTTTTTGTATGTATATACTATGGAGCTTTTCTCCCCGGGCCTCCATTGAAAAAGGGCTCATCTTGGCCCAATGGACTTTCCCAGTTAACAAACTGCAAATAAATAAATAAAATAAAGTGGTCTTCAGTGAGTCAAACACTGGTAGACAGACATATATTCATGTCCTATGTATATCAGAGATTGGGATGAACATGTTGATACACATTATAAAAATGACATGATGGGTGAGACAATGGGTAATCTCTGTAAGGAGTTTTTGAACCAGGGAGAACAGGTGGATCATATACACTCTGAAGTAGCTCTACAGAGGAAAAATAGGGGGGCTCCATATTTTTCTAATCTGTATCGACATGTTCAACCCAATCACTCTAAGTGTCGGGTCAGTAGACCTAATGTACTTTTTACCTTTTCTAGTAACATACGGCAATTTTGTGATGTTATTAAAAGGAATTGGCCCATTTTGCTAATGACAGCAAAGTAGGGAATATTGTTGGTGAGCGTCCTGGCTTTATTTTCAGGAATAACATGAATATGAAAAGGTTATTATGCTAATGACATAAAAACCCCATCTCTGAGCCAGCAATGAGAAGGGGCACTTTTCCATGCAATAATTGTAAAGCCTGTTCTTCCATTGTCCTAAATGCTCAATTTATTCATCCAGTGAATGGACGTGTTTTTTCACCTAGGTTTCGAGCGACTTGTAGGAGCAATAACCTAGTTTATTTAGCAACATGTTGTACATGTGAATGTTTTTATGTAGGAAAGACTACACGCCAGCTAAGAGAATGCATATTAAAGCATTTAGGCAATATTCATAATAAAACTGTCACCAATGCCCTAGCTAATCATGCAAATTCATCAGGACATAATGTTTTTTATTTTAGGGTTTTACTAGTTCCACCTAGTAACAGAAAGGGTTATATTAATAATCTAGTAGAAATGCTTGAGGTAAAATGGATTGTATCTTTACAAGCACATATGTTTCCAGGTTTAAACTCTGGTAATCCTCTTAGACCTGCCTTAAATATGAGGCAGTGATTTTTGCTTAATTGATATTATTTTATTGATAACAGGTGTTGACTGGTTACAACTTCTTTTATATTCAATGTGTCTTGTGTTGTTTTTATTCTTTTACTTGAAATTGATGAAGCGGTAACCCTGCAAAAGTGCTAATCCTTGTCAATAAATCTTTTTATTGTATATATTTCTGGTGGCTGTGTTGGTATGCTCACATTTTGTTTTCATTTAGATTTTTCATTATCTCCAAGAAATACATTGCCAAAAATACATTTGTTGATGCTGTTTTCTCTCCTTTTCCTCCTAAACTGTTTGCATTTCAAATACAACACTGCTTTTCAGATGGGGCTTCTCACTTTCAATTTTTTAAATATGTTTTTGGTTTTAGGTTCATAGGTTCATAGGTGTGTACTAGGCTAATGGCCCTGGAGCCTTTACAAGCCTAGCCCATAAGATTACCCTGGCATTGTGCCACTCGACCTTAGTTCCCAGTGCCTGTCAAGTAGAGCCACTGGAGTGATCCCCAAGGTGAATTTTCTATTCCCCATCCAATCATCAAAATTTCTCTTGAAGTGGGCCAGTGAGATGCTCTGCTTGACATGTATGGGAAGTCTTTTCCATAGCATGGGCGGTCTCTGGGTTATGAACCTGTCCATCCAGCACATTCTGTTGATTGTGGTAATGAGGTTGAGGTCTCTGGACCGTGTGGTGCGGAGGGATATGGATTTCTTTAGATGTAGCATTTCTAACAGAGCTGGGTCAGACATGGGTTTGTAAGTCAAGCAGAGATTGCCTCTAAATAGGTGATATGAGACAGAGAATAGTTGGAGTTTTTTGAGTCTGTCCATAAAGGACAAGTATTTAAGGCCTAGGATCCTCTTTGTGAGGTACTTTTGTGGCCTCTCCAGTTGTTGCAGGTGTCTAGTGAGGTACATGCCAAATGGGGCATTGTACTCAATGATTGGCCTAATGAGGGAAGAGTAGAGGGAGACAATGACTTCTTTCTTTCTGGATGCAAAGCCCTTAGTAATGAGATGTGCCACATAGAAGGACTCTCTGACCACAGTTGCGATGTGGTAGTCAAAAGATAGGTTGCTGTCATCCTGTGTTCCAGATCTCTTATAATGTCTTCTGTGTTCAGTGGACTACATTCAATGTGGTAATTAATGGGAACCAGGTTTTTCCCAAAGGGGATGACAACACATTTTGTGGCATTGAGGTTAAGGCCATGATTCTGACACCAATCGTTGGTCTCAGTGAGGCCTTTCTGTAGGATGTCAACATCACTTGGGGAGTTAATAATAGCTCTCAACTTGCAATCGTCTGTGAATTTTGTCAGCCAGAGTCCCTTTGTGTTGGCCTGGACTTCAGAGAAGTAGATATCAAACAGGAGAGGACCCAGTACCGAACACTGTGGGACTCCACTCGTGACTGGTCATCAGTCTGATTTGCAGCCAGCTACTTTTACACTGTGGGTTCTATCGGTGAGCCAGTTTGCAACCCACCTAGTGATACAGGGGTTGTTCCCTAGCTTAGTGAGTTTTTCTATGATTCCTGAGTGGGGAATGGTATCAAAGGCCTTGGCCAGATCAAGGTAAGCTGTATGAACCACCTTGTTTTCATCCACAGCTCTGATGACTGACTCAAAGAAGTTGACCAGGTTGAGCAGGCATGATCTACCCTTCAGAAAACCAAACTGTGTAGGATCCAGAGTTTGGAGATTCCCTATATCCTTGTTTATTACGTCCATCATGATGGGTTCCATAGCTTTGCATATCATACTCGGCAGGCTAATGGGGTGATAGTTCCCAGGGTCTGTAGTCACTCCTCCTTTGTGGAGAGGGATGACTGTAGCAGTGCACCATTCAGTAGGGACAAAGCCTGAGATGACACTGTGACTGAACAGGGCACACAGGTGAGGTGCCAGTTCACTCTGTAGTTCATGTAGAACACAGCCAGGGATATTGTCAGGTCCCATAGAAGCTGCATTCTTGGCCTTGGACAGTGCTGTTTTAACCTGTGCAGCAGTAATACTGGGTGGCTAGCAATCTACTGGTATTGTGATTGGTCCTTTGGAGGTGTGAGAGGGGTAAAATTGGCACTGAATCTGTCGGCCAGTATATTGGCAATATCTGTTGGCTCAATATAGGAGGTACCATTGCGCAGTAGCTCAGAGCAAATCTGGGTATTGCCATGGAGATTCTTTATATAACTATAGAAGGCCTTGTGGTTGTCTTTAATAACTGCTGAAATTCTGTTTTCATAGCTAGCTTTAGAGGATTTGATGAGGGATCTCAACTTTTTGTTGAGGCTGATAAGGGAATTTTTCCAGTCTTGGGACTTCACCTTATTCCACATCAGTTTCTTCCTTCTGTTGTAGAGTTTGTTTATGGCAGGGGACCATCAGATTGGCTTCCTTTTTTTTTGGAAGAGAGTGTCTTGATTCTATTGGGTGTGGCGAGATCCATGCATTTGTATACGTGTTCGTACAGTGCATTGGTTATGATTCGGCGGTCATGCAACTTTTCTCCATTTGCATGGGTGCCATGAAGTTAGCCACCTCTATTTTTAGGATCCCAAAGTTAGCTTTGGAGAAGTTTTTCCATGGTGGTTACCTTTGCGTGGTGGGGTGGGGTGGGAGGGATGTGGATTTCCAAGGTGATTAGTTTGTTGTCTGATCTAACCAGGGAGTAGTTGACTAGTGGTGTAGAGCAACAGTCGCCCATGTTAGTAATGACCAGGTCAAGGATGTTGCTACCTCTAGAGGGGGTAAGAACAAGCTAGTCCAGGGCATTGGAATTAATGAATTCCAGCAAATGCTGGGCAAGTGTATTGGTACATGAGTAGTTTTCACAGTTAATGGAGGGGTAGTTGAAGTTACCCAGTATGAGAAAGTTAGGTTGGACCCTAATATTCTCCAGGGTGCTTAGAAATGTGGAGTGTGAGTCTTGAGACATGGTTGGGGACCTATAGAAGGCTACAACCTGAATCGCTGTCTTACCCAATGTTAGCTGCACCTGAAGTATCTCTGATGCATTATGTTGGGCTACCAGTCTGGAAGTGTATGCATCCTTTATGAATATGGAAACACTACTGCCTTTGGAACTTTGGACCAAGTTCTGGGGCCAAAAGGTGTGGAATGCATTATAGCCTGGTAGTGCAGGGGTGCTTTCTGCTGCCTTGAACCAGGTCTCTGTTACAACACAAATGTCAATGTTCTCCATTTTAAGGAGTGCTTTGAGTGAGTGCATTTTGAGATTTAGACTTCTAGTGTTGAGCAGCATGACCCTCAGATTGCATTTGTTTGTAGTTGTTACGGTGGTAATTTGATCTTTGGAACAGAACCTAAAAAAGGCACTATATGGGTGGCAAGAGCCTTGGCCAGTATCCGGAATCCCAGGGGTGACAGATGCAGGCCATCTCTGGTAACTCATCAAGGTCTATCAATCATGTCATCCCAGGCAGACAGATGCTAGATCCCCTTAGAATGACACCAGAAACTTAACCAATTGTTGAAATCAATCATTTTCTGCATGTACTGTGGTATCATTCTGGGTGATGGTAGGATGCTGCTCAGGGCTAGGGTCATACCCACCTGGACTACATAATCTGAGAGCTCCTCCATGTCTCTTGTCATATAGTCCAGGAAGGTATGTCTCAGGTCATTCACACCCACATGTACAATGACAGAGTCATAGTTGTACCTGTTGTTGAGGGACCTGAGTGCGTGTATTATGTGGCAGATCCTGGCACCTGACAGGCAGCTGACTGTTACTTTCTCCTTATTCAACCGAGTGAGTGTGGCATCAGTGTGCCTCACTATCAAGTCACCTATGACTATTGTGTTGGGCATGCTGTTTTGTCTTAGGGGCTTTGGTTGAGTGGCACACTGTTTAGGAGAGTTATGTGTCTCGTGATTAGTGTTGTGTTGTGGTGCTTGAGTGCATTTCTGCCTTGGAGACCTCTGCTGTTTGGGTAGATTTTTCTTGAGAGCTTCTATGAAGGTGGGTGTGTGGTTTGTGTTTTTATGTGAAGGCAGTGCTGGTGTGTGCTGTGGAGGACTATGTGTTCCATGTGCTGTGGTGCAAGTGTTGACCTCTGCTTGACTAGGTATTCCGGTCTTGGCTGGAGAGTGCGTGCCTTCCAGTTTGGATATATAAGTGGATCTCTCAGAAGTCTGAGTGTTGGGAGGTAAGAGGAGAGGGTTGTCAGTGTACATGAGGCAGATGCTACTTTGCCTCAGGATGCCCAAGTTCACCAGGTTAATAGATACAGTATCTTTTAATAGTCATTTGCTTTGAATTTGTGCTTTCCTTATTGAATGGTTTCTCAATGTGGGCAAACAGTTCAGAGTTATAACATTTCTTATTTCTAAATTTACATTATGTACTAGATGATTTCTATTATCTCTGTAATATAAGGTACCACAAGATTTCTTTAGCCGATCATTTATTGGGTAAGAGATGAACTGCTATTTCAGTTCTTCATTCTACTAAAAATTAATAATCTGGTTAGGTTTGTATAAACCCAGCACATTTTTCTGAACTGCTCCCCCATTCAGTCCATTTCAAACTTCCCAAAATGCAGTGTTTCTTAACCAGCAAAGTTTTTTGAATATTGACATTATTCCACAAACCACTCTGTCTTACACATCTTGCAAATTTGCTCCATGAGTGCACCCCTGTGCTATCTAGCTCTAAGATATACTTTCTTGTTGTAGGATTTAAACCCAAAATGCTGGAGTGTTTATGTATTGTGTGTATATAGGATCATAGGATTATAGGAAGTTACTAGGCTATTGGCAAAAGTAAATTAAGGCACCAAAGTTACACACTGTAAATCAGTCACTGTACTTTATTGCAGAAGACAAACAGTAAGCGATTTCACAACTTAATGTTGCTTCATCACCCCGATGAAGCAACATTAAGTTGTGAAAGCGCTTACCGTTTGTCTTCTGCAATAAAGTACAGTGACTGATTTCCAGTGTGTAACTTTGGTGCCATAATTTACTTTTGCTGTTGTTGTGTGTTTTGGGCACCTCAGTGTACCTGCAGCCATTTGGTTTTTGCATCTTCAGTTACTAGGCTATTGGTCCTGAGGCCCTTATAAGCCTAGCCAAGAGTTTAGCCCATGTTTAGACAAGTCATCACCCAATGCCTCTGTCCAGCAGGGACATGGGTGGAATCCCAGGGATGTATTTTCTGTTTCCCATCCAGTTATCCAGGTTGCACTTAAAAAGGAGTAAAGAGGTACTCTGCTTCATGTGGGGAGGGAATGTATTCCACAGATGGAGGAGTCTATGGGACACAAATCTGTCCCGCCAACAAGTCCTATTGATGTCACAGACCAGGTTGACTCCGCACACGTGGGTTACTCGAGTGGAGCTTGGCTTGCAGATATGCAGCAGTCCCATCAAGGCTGGGTCCAAGATCACCTTGTGTGCCAGGCAGAGGTCACCTCTGAGGAGTCTATATGAAACTGAGTAGAGGGATAGTGCTTTTAGCCTGTCTGTGTAGGGTAGATTTTTGAGGCTCTGGATTCTCCTGATGAGGAACCTCTGTGGTCTCTCCAGCTGCTGCATCTGCTTTGCGAGATACATGCCAAACGGGGTATTGTACTCAGTAATGGGTCTTGTAAGGGAAGAATACAGGGATGTTATGACCTCCTTGTCCCTGAATGAGATACTTTTACTTATGAAGTGGGCCATGTAGAAAGCTTTCTGTACAATGTAAGCAACATGAGGGTCAAAAGTCTGGTTGCTATCAACCTGGGTGCCCAAAAGCCTCTCAAATGATTGTGTGCTTAGGACACTGTTGCTAATGTGATAATTTGTGGGGATGTCACGCTCTAAAAAGGGGATGATGATGATGCATTTTTTGGTATCCAACTTGAGGCCATGTTTCTGGTACCGGTCATTTGTTTGGGTGAGACCCTCTTGGAGGATGCCTACATCACTAGGGGAACTGATGACAGTCCCCTGCTTGCAGTCATCTACAAACCTGGTCATCCATAGACCACTGATTTTGGCCTGCACCTTAGAAAAGTATATCCCAACTAACAGAGGCCCCAAGACCGATCCCTGGGGTACACTGCTCATTATGGGTCTACTGCTTGGGGTGGCTTCCCCTATTTTGACTAAGTGGGTTCGATCAGTGAGTGAGGGGGTGTATGTGATCTGAGAGTATTGGAGGGGAAGGGGGTGAAGTTTGAGCTAAATTTGGTGGGAGATTAGCAAGATTCTCTGGGACATGCCATTTCTCTTTTCAATGCTGTCTGGGGGGTTGTAATATGGCCACCGGTTGCATTCTGTCATCACCACTGTAGTCACCGTTGGAGAATGTGTTTGTGGTAGTAGTGACATAGTCTGGTACTATGAGTTCAGAGGTTCTGGGTCTGACAGCCGGGCTGCCAGCTTCCTCATGATCATGTTATGTAGCATGGAGCATGTTACAGACAGCTTTCAGACAGTAGTAGGAACATAATGCAGTGCCCCCAACATGTCTAGATAGTGTTACCGAGCTGTAAGCAGGTCAGACACTTGCACCATGATGTTATGAATTAATGAATGGGCTTTGGTATAATGCATTTTAGGCTCACTGTGTGGTTTCATTAAGGCCATCTACAAGCAGGGTTCCAATGAGTATTATCTTTCAACTGAAACACAGTGTGAACATAGGGATGGGGATGAAACTTGAGTATGTACTGTCTTAGCTGTTAATTTGTTAAGTGTGGCATCTTGACGTATCACTGTGCAGGAGGAAGTGATATAGAAGATTTGCATGCTATATGTAGGAATCATAGGCACTGCCAAGGTGCTGTGCAGACACGCTGGTTATTAGCCTTGGTATTTTACACACCACATGATAGTTAATGAAATAGTAGCCATTTGCACTGTGATAATGCAGTTTGTGGGCACATGGCAGCAGTTTCATTGCCATATGTGTAACAACATGTTTGATGGTCGAAACTCCAAACATTTTATTGGTCTTTTTGTCTTTATACCTAGACACAACCACACTCCTGACAATCATGACCTGCTTAAACAGCAGTGGCGGCTGGTGACTTCAAATCACAGGGGGGCTGCAGGAGACGCTGAATGGGCGGGGTCAAAGGGAAGGGGTGTGGTCAACCATAAAGGGGAGGAGCTATGCACAAAACCACAAAAAAACTAACTTTAATTAAATACGCTGCCCTGGGTGGCAAACCATCATTATGAAAGTCCAATCAAGACAAAAATAAGTGTAGAAGAATAAAAATATTTCAATGCATTGGCTGCATGACAGCTTACTTAATATCTAGATGGAAACAAAAGGTTGTGAGGCATGAAAAAATAAATTACTTTTTAAATACATTACTGGAATGCCAGTCAAAATCAAGTATAAGAAAAACCAGAAGCACTCAACTCAAACCACTTCTCCTTGCACTGCAGTTCTAATTATAATATATTCAGCTTTATTAAAGTACCAAGCAACATGCTGAAAGTAGAAATCTATGTGATGCCCCCACTTGTTAAAATGTTTCTTATCCCAAAAAGACCTGCTGCCTGACAACTTGTTTCATGGGGAAAACATGATAAAAGTAAATAATGAAAAGCAAACAAGAAACAAGCTCAAGATACATTGCTTAAAGGATTACTGTACATGTTATGGACCACACATGATTGGCATTCTGTTTAGTTTACGGGTAAAGCCTGTAGAGATGACTGGAAGTCTCCAACAAGTGTAATGAGCTTTTTAAAATAATGGAATCCTGTCCTTTAATACCCAAGGCTTATACATTATCTAGTCAAGTATTCTCTGCATGGCAACAACAGAAAGGCTTTCAATGTTGGCAATTCTTTAACAGTATGCTTATTAAAGCTTACTTGCATCTTACGATGTCAGACAAGCTTACCTTATGGTCATTAAAGCATTGCTACTTAAACACAGAGCAACAGGCACTTTGAGTAATAAGCATAAATCAACAGTACAAAAATATGACAGAAACCAGACCATTCTGCAAAATCAAGGACAGATGAAAAGCCACTGTAGTACTTATGCAGTGTGTCCTCCCCATCCAAGGTAGATACAACTACTCCTTGCCTTGCTTGGACACATCCAGAGTCACTACATGGGGAGTGGGGTGCAACAAGCATGTCACAATTTGAAATCTCTCTGGCTGACTGTGATGGCCCTGACACATTTGTCATACCTCTCAACTTCAAGAGCAAGAAATCTGGACAAAGCCATACACAGAAGTGGGACAAAGGCACAACAATAAGGACAATTTTTAAATATTGCTCTAATAAACTTAGAAAGATAATAGAATAGGTCTTGCATTAGTATGAATTTTCTGAAGGGTATAAAATCTGAAACTCAAATGTCTGTCATTTTCTAACTTCAGTCTTTAGTGATTTGTCACTAATTTGCCAAAAACACAATTTTATGAAAATGGACCAAAATGTGATGCAAAAATATAAAATAGACACACAATACAGCTTCTACCTGTCAAAGAAGGGACACTTTAATATTAGTACTGCTACCTTGAGCAGCTGACAAAATAAAATAATCTACATGCATTTCAAGTAATCTATAACTTTGATTATTACAGTTATTTCTTAATTGTAAACCCTCCATGTTTTCTTCCAAAATTGCTATTTTATGGAGGGATTATTAGGGGAAGAGCAACATTTTGAGCCAAAAATTGGGGACAGTTGAGAGGTTGGCTATGCCTAATTCTATAAAGCAATTTATTTGCATGTACCTCTCAACCTGTTAATGCAGTAAATCTGAACAAGGCCAAATATATTGGGGCACATATAAACAGTACTAAAATTGCTCTTGTATAAATTGAGACAGTTGATAGAACGGCTCTTACTTTAACATGCATTTTTATGAAGGTTATGAAGTCTGAAACTTATTATTTAGTGACTTCTGGCAAATCATTTAGGAATTAAAACTACAAATTTTATGAACAACAAACCAAAAATAAGAAGCAAAAATCTATTCATTCTTTGAAAATCTGGACAGTTGGGAGGTATAGTTCAGCTGGGCCTGTCTGAGTTTGCTGCCCTTCCCCTGACAAAATAATGGTTGAACTGGAGCCTCTGCAGCCATTCCAATTAACCATTACTTGGCTATTTCACTCCATTTACCATAAACACTAATGTGCATACTGCTTTACTTCAATGATTGGACTTCATTTGAAAGTTTTATTTTGTATTTTACAGCACAAACATTAAGTCATCTGTTAAACAAAGCAATGCAGTCTCACAATGAAAACTTAGCATTAAAACTTCTCTGCCCTTGAAACTCACATTCATTGAAACAGCATTGAAACCCACATTCAAAGAAAATACATTTTGCCAGTGGCAGATAAAGATTAATTTTGGGCTGTTTTCGAATCATAGGCCCCTTGCATATGAAACATACATGTGCTCTTTGATACACCTTCCTCATTGTACTAAAAATTATATTCCTTGTACAATACAGTACACTTGTTAGAGGGTGTTTTAAATTTGTTTTGAACATTTTTCCAGTAAGCAATGAAACAAAACATATGCACCCATAATGGCAAAACTGCCCAGTTGAGAACATTTATCATAAAAAAGTCTACTCAGACTTCCACAGTCCACCATTCTTAGTAAATATACACAATTCTACAGTCCACCATTATTAGTAAATATGCACAATTCCACAGTCCACCATTATTAGTAAATATGCACAATTCTACAGTCCACCATTATCAGTAAATATGCACAATTCTACAGTGCACCTTTATCAGTAAATATGCACAATTCTACAGTCCATATTCAGTGAATTCAGTTCTTGCCATAGCTGTCAACCTTAGCACAAAAACCTGGACGAAGCCAATAATGGGGAATACAGTCCCAAAAATAGGGACAAATTTAAAATATTCATCTTATAAACTTAGAAAATTGCTAGAAAAAAGGTTGTGCTACTATGTATTCTGAAGAACATGAAGCTTGAAATTCAAATGTCGGTCAATTTTACTGCGGACACAACAACAACAATTTTCAGCAGAGACGCAGGGCTTAATACTGCAGTCACGTCTTTGTAAAATGGCAGGGCTTCAGTGCAAATCCACACAAACACAGAGAGGAGATGCAGACTCACACAGAAGCCACCCCAACCAAGAATCAAACCAGAAAACCTATAGCTGTGAGGCAACAATACTACCACTGCACCATCAAATCTGCAAGGAATTAAACATTCAGAAACCTGAAGTCTGAAATTCAAATGCCTGTCAATTTTACTGCGGACAGAACAAAACAATTTTCAGCAGAGATGCAGGGATTAATACTGCAGACACGTCTTTGTAAAATGGCAGGGCACCAGAGCAAATCCACACAAATACAGGGAGGAGATGCAGACAGAAGCCACCCCAACCAAGAATCAAACCAGAAAACCTATAGTTGTGAGGTAACAATACTATCACTGCACCATCAATTATACAAGGAATTAAACATTCAGAAACCTGAAGTCTGAAATTCAAATGCCTGTCAATTTTACTGCGGACAGAACAAAAACAATTTTCAGCAGAGACGAGGGATTAAAACTGCAGACACATCTTTGTAAAATGGCAGGGCACCAGAGCAAATCCACACAAACACAGGTAGGAGATGCAGACTCCAAACAGAAGCCACCCCAACCAAGAATCAAACCAGAAAACCTATAGCTGTGAGGCAACAATACTACCACCGCACCATCAATTATGCAAGGAATTAAACATTCAGAAACCTGAAGTCTGAAATTCAAATGCCTGTCAATTTTACTGCGGACAGAACAAAACCAATTTTCAGCAGGGATTAAAACTGCAGACACGTCTTTGTAAAATGGCAGGGCACCAGAGCAAATCCACACAAACACATGGAGGAGATGCAGACTCCACACAGAAGCCACCCCAACCAAGAATCAAACCAGAAAACCTATAGCTGTGAGGCAACAATACTACCACTGCACCATCAAATACGCAAGGAGTTAAACATTCAGAAACCCTTAAGTCTGAAATTCAAATGCCTGTCAATTTTATTTAACATTTTTTAATCAGGACAGTCTGACTTGGAACAAATAAACAATTTTCAGCAGAGGCCCAGGAAGAAATAATGCAGACATGTCTTTGTAACATGGGAGGGCACAAAAGCAAACCCACACAAACACAGGGAGAAGATACAGACCCCACAAAGAAGGAACCCCAGCCAAGAATCAAACCCAAGAACCTGCAGCTGTGAGGCAACAATGCTACTACTACACCATCAAATATCAAGCATTGCAACATTTACAAACCACAGATATTATGAGGAACGGATCAGATCGAATATGAGGTAAAAATCTGAAATTTTTTTACAAATGGTGGTGGGTAGGGAACTCAAGTCTTTAACACCTGCATACAGGGTACAGGGTTCAAGCCTGAGGCATTCCCTACCACACCACCATAAGCACCTGGGGCATTTTCACACACACACACACACACACTCCAGTAAAGCACAAGCACCATACACAAACTCCAGTAAAGCACAAGCACCATACACAAAAAAAGCACAAACTCAATAAAAATAAACATTGTAAATTTAGGCACCTTACCTGAATGAATACATCCAGAGTTAACGTCCGTACATACATCCTTCCCGCGCAATACTGAAGACCCGCGAGATCCCAATGCTCCTTCCCGACGCCGATGAGATCCCTAAGGCTCTGTCCCGAGTCCCTGCTGCTCCTCTTGCAGTCCGGACGCGTCCCATAATCCTGGCGGGTCTGTGCACTGTAAAAGTGCACAGACGTCTCCTTGTGTCCCCCTATGGGGACGGCCGGGCTGCCTTGAGCATGCGCATAGACCGATAAGTCGGGACTCGGTCTATGCGCATGCGCGAAGTCCGCGAATTTTAAAAAAATATTTTTTTTATTTTTTTTTCTTTCTTTTTTTATTTTTGAGGGGGCTGCAGTCCGGCAGCCCTATGCCACGAGCCGCCCCTGTTAAACAGACCCTATTTTGCATGTCACCCTACACTCATTATATCTTCATTGGCATGTCGTTAAACACTTATTTACATCCCTCCCTTCCCACCCCTTTTTGCTAATTGCCTTTTAGTGCTAGCTGGTTATAGGCATTGTTACAAAGTTACGTGTCCTTGATGTTGACACAATAATGCCCTTTTCCTCTTTTGTGCTATCTTTGTTACACTTTTAATTCCCACACAAAATTTTTAAGTTTGGTCACAAGTGTTTTTTGTTATTGTTTGCAGAAACAAGGCACTGCCATAGCTACCCAATTTACTCCATTATATGCTAACACCTTTATGTCAGAATGTGAAGAATATTTTGTATCATGAAACGTTTATGCCTTAAAAATTATAAATATATCTGTGTTCTATAGCTGATTTGTTATTTTTGTGTAAGGGAGGTCAAACTGATGTAGAAAACATTGATAAAAAGTTAAATAGCAATACTGTATTTCTCCATAAATAAGACCTCAAGAGAATAAGGCCTAGCATGGTCATGATATAAGCCCTACCCCAAAAATAAGCCTCAGTTAAGATCATCAACAACACACAATGGATGTGTTAAATTATAAAATAATAATATTAGTGACACCTGTTGATTGAGGTTATCGTACTCTGCTCACCATTTTTGGACCATTCAGACACCCAACTTCTTCTTTTTGTAGACATTCATAAGATTCTTTCCCCAGGAGTCCTCCACAATTCTTACTTTAACCCTAATCTTCACTCACACTTGACTTTTGAGATCCTTGGCACATAAACACTGGCGAGTGTACTTTGATTGGTCAATGTACAGATGTCGCAAGTAAAACTTGCACACTTGAAAACAAACAGGTGTGGTTGTGCCTTCTTAACTGTCACCATTTGTGTTGCCACTCCTGTCTCGTAAGTCTTCAATTAAGCCCCCCAGACAAGATGAGTGCAAAAAGAAAGAGCTATTCCATCGAGTACTAGAAAGGAATCATGGAGGACTCCTGGGGAAAGAATCTGATGACATTCTGCAAAGAGAAGAAGTTGGATCTCTGAATGGTCTGAAAATGGCGTTCAGCGTACGATAACCTCAGTCAACAGGTGGACGAGGGAAATTCTAAGAAGTGCAAGTGTGGATCAGGTCGGCAACCATTATTTCCTGAGCTGGAAGACATCATCTGTTAATGGATTGCAGAGGCTTTGGTTGTGTGCAGGGCTGATATTCAAGCATTTGCCCTTGCAATGGCACCACAATTAGAAATATCCCCAAAGGAATTCAAAGCATCATAAAATTGGCTGGATGGCTTCCTTCAGCAATATGAATGGTCTCTAAGAAGATCAACAACACTGCTCAAGTTGGAAGATACTGAAGTTATTAAACGTGCACTTGCATTCAAGTCCTTTGTTGATGACATCGACTTTTCTAAATACCAACTCTCCAACATTATTGCTATGGATGAAACTGCAATGTTTATGGGCCAAGGATCTCAAACAACATTTGATCAGAGGGATGCCTCATCAATCTACAATCCCTCCACTGGTTATGAAGGTGCACATGCTACCTTTATTTTGGCAACTAGATTGAAAGAAAACCCCACCTCTAATTATTAGTAAGGGCAAGAAAGATAAGATTGAATGTGTTTTAGGCATTTACATTCTTGAAACCGAAAAAGCCTGGTGCACACAAGCAGTTATAAGGAAGTGGGTCGATGTAATGCTGCCACTTGTTTTGCAAGGTGGCAAAAGAAGTCTGCTAGTCTGGGATTCAGCCAGCACTCACCATGCTAAAGACATGAAGAACTTCCTTGCACAGAGAAGAATAGATCAAATAATGATTCCCGCAGGAATGACTGCCTATCTCCAGACTCTTGATATTGCAATAAACAAGCCATTCAAAGACCATTTGCACATGGAACTCAATGACTACATTGAAAATAGAATGGGAAGAAATCCGCATGGAAACTTTGTGAAGCCTAGCCTGCAAGAGGTCGTGACTTGGCTGAAGAATTCATGGGATAAAAATCACTAATAGCTGTGTTGCCACGAGCAGGCTACATGGACAAGCAGTGCTCATTTAAGGAGAACTCTATTGCTAGGCATGACAGATTGGGGCCAGTGGTTCTACAGGAAATGGAGTCACAAGAAATTCAGGCTGGAATTTGGGGGTTGGAGACTTATGACAATGTTCCAGAAGAAGACGACATGACTGTATTTGAATAACTTTTTTGTTATCGGGGTGACAGAATGGATTACTTCTGCTTTCAGCTGCCAGCAAGCTCTTGTCAGTTTTTTGGCTTGATTGTATTAAGGTAATGTTTCATTATCAAGGGGTAATTACAAAGTAAGGCCACTAGTTCCCAGACTTCATTTTTATGACTTTCCATCATTCTCCTCTTACGGTTTGGGTAAGGAATAAAGAAAGCATCACCACTCAAAAAGTGGCAGCTATTCACCTGTTTTATTCCCCTCCTCCAATACACATGTATTGAGATTTTTCTGCACTTTCTGTTAAGCATAAAATATTGCACTGTGAAAGCCAAGGTGTAGATATTCTGAAGTTGAAATGTTTGTTGCACTGTTTATGTAGAATTCTCACACAACTGTTAACGCGTTACCTAGAACTGTTGCCCAATAATGGAAATGTTCCAAATAAATGTCAATTTGTGTACATGAATAAATGTCGATTTGTGTACATGAATAAATGAATAAAAGTAGATTGTTGTACTGGGGGGTAAATAAGGCATCCCCCGATAATAAGCTCTAATGCGTATTTTGGCGGGGGAAAAAGTACAATACCTTATTTTCGGGGAAGTACAGTAGTATTTTGTTCACCCATAAAATGTTGATTTTTGGAGTTGACAATTTATATAGGTGTTGGTAACACAATGTAAATCAAGTTATTTTGGAAATAAATGTTGGCTAACACTGAATCTACTTGTATCCCTTCCTTTGGGTGACTTCATTAAAGCTAAGCATACACCACAGATCCTAGTCATCTGAAGGAATCATTTGACAGCATTCAGTATAGACTGAATAAGGGATGTTATATAAAATAAGTTATTTCTAAAGCAGGAAAGAATGTTGAGCAGGGTGAGGGTGGGGTGCAGATTATGGTGGGTGCAGACGGTTATCTGAAAAATAATTTACTTCAGATGAGAATATCTATTTTATTTTTAAATATGACATGTATTCATCATGTTTTACATGAATTATAAGAAGGAACTGGAAAACAGTTAGCCGAACAGAATTTGAGAAAGTTGCTACCTAATAAATAAATGCTCTATAAGGTACATTTTATCAAAGATAGTTGTGAATATGTAGGTATACAAACATGTGGCGAATATAATGTGAGCCATAGTTAACATAAATTGGAAAAATGTCAAGCTGAACAAAGGATATTCTTGTAAAAGCAATATAATTATATATCCTTTCAAAATGTCTGCAGTAAGACAAACTAAACATATGGTGATGATAAGAACACAAGAGCACGCCAGTGCCATAAATATGAAATAAAAGTCTGTCAAGTCCAGTGACTGCACATCTGTTATTAAAACATGCTGGCAGTTTTGATTATTTCATGTTTTCAGTAATAAACTCAGTAAAGTTATCATGACTATCAAATAGTATTGTTAATTTGAAACAAGACTGATTGTAAAATACAATACTATTACACCAATAAGCATGAATTTAGAGGTATCTGGACAGTACATAATATACATTTTATATAATATATTTTGTCATTCATTCATTATATACTGTGTTACTTCAAAAGACCATTTAACTGTGTGTGTGTGTGTGTGTGTGTGTGTGTGTGTGTGCGTGCGTGCGTGCGTGTGTGTGTGTGTGTGTGTGTGTGTGTGTGTGTGTGTGTGTATGTGCGCGTGTGCGTGTGTGTGTGTGTGTGTGTGTGTGTGTGTGTGTGTGTGTGTGTGTGTGTGTTTCTTTAAAAAGTTAATTATCAAAGGGTTTTAATCATTCTTATGGTGTACTGATTGACAATAAAGATTTTATTTCCTTTTGGAAGTAAAGCCAAAACGCTAGGGAGTTTGATAGCAATTTTCCTTATTTTATTTTCAGCTACACAATAGTAATGTTGCAAAACTTCCATTTGTTCTGTGGCTTGTGCTAAATGGGGAACAGAATAAGCTCTTGTTTACCTGCAGTCATGAATATGATAAAACAAGCACAAGAAAATGATAAAATACTTAAAACTGTTTTTCAGTTTCAGTTGATCATGGCTAAATACAGATGCATTTTTGACTTCTTATTTGCCACTCATGAAACAAGAATGTATTTATGTATGCATGCATGTATTTCTTTGCTTTCAGGTTTGGTAGCCTCAAAAATGTCCGTTCAGAAGAGAATTGGGTAACACACAACACAACAGGAACATAATAAAGCTTTGTTGGCATGCACTAAACAGATAAAACTACTCTATTATTTGAGCAAGACAGAGCTGTGTAAATAAATGATGCAAAACTAAAACTGTTGTAGCTGAATGGATTTGTAAATACATTTCAGTCTGATCAAGACTGAATTGTGTAAGGACGCATTGGCACAGAATGGAGACTGTTATAGCTGCTGGACTGGTTTATAAATAAGTTTTGGTAGGGTTAGCTTCGCCATCGCAGTTACCCTCACTAATCTTGAAACACAATCTGTGTGAGTAGAGACCTTTTCATATGGTAAGTAGAACTGTCACAGCATGCTAACTGGTACTCAGCACAAGCCTTTGTAACTGACATGCCTTTTCAGTACATTTTACTAAGTCACATAACACTAATGCAGACTATGTTAAGCATATTACATGAACTATGTTAAAATAGCAGAAGCTGGATTTGAACTCCCACCACTAGGATAGGAAGACCAGAACACACTGCCTTAAACTATTCAGGTATCTAGGCTAATGTCTGAAAAACACTCATTCTTTTTCCCCCCTAAAATGCTGGCTAGAACCCAAAGAAGGCACCATGCCAATACTTATTACAATCTCACAACCATTCTCCTTAACTGTAACTATAGTGACCAATCCACCAATGTGTACTCAGTATAGCTGCTGCTTACGTCAATGAACCACAAGCACTCAATATTGCTTCATCAGACAATATACACTGTTGCTTCTTTTACATCTATGGTTTCTGCTACATGACCATTGTTGGACTGTGGTTTTGATCTGTTTTCTTTTATGTATCAGTTTGTTTCTCCAAACTATGTACTTATTATTGCAAAACTTTTAAGCAAATGTACTTCTCTCTCTGAATTTGGTGTCTTATTTTTATTTCTTTCTTTACATTTTGGTACAGAGGTGTAAGAGTCAACTATAGGCCCATTTTCAGTGAAGACCTGGGAAGAAAAGCTGCTGCGTTATAAGTAACATTAATTAAATCTGCAAATAGTATTATTTTACCATGCAGTTTTATTTTATTACTTTATTTATTTATTCATTTATTTTAGTGGCTGATGGGCAGGTCCATTTTCACTGAACACCTAGGGAGAAATGTTACAAGAAGCATGCATATATTATATAAAACTGCAGATAGTACTACTTTACCATACAATTGTATTAATTAATTTATTCATTTATTTTAGTGGGTAGATAGGCTGAACCACAGACTCTTTTCAAACACAAGTCAAGACACACACACACACACACACACACACACACACACACACACACACCACCTTAAATGTAAATTTGGATATGAACTTTAAAACATATAAAAGTGGGTAATGCCTACATGGTCTAATATGATTGTACTTATAATTCAATTGTCAAGGGTACAGAATTACCTAATAAGCAAGTATGAAATAAGATAATTTGATCATAACTTGATTAATAACCTGTAAAAGAAATCAGACAAAATACATAACAGTTTAGCTAATAACTTTACAGATACTAACAAGTCATAGTGAGCTTTAGTACATGACAGGTACAAATTCATGTGCTGACTTATACAAAGCTAATTACACCTTGACAGACGAAGATAATATGTCTGTGGTATATACCAATGGATTATATATAGCATGTACAACAAGATAATAAATAAAAATAAGGCATAACTAAATGCCAGGAGTGGTTTATTTAGTAAAACACACATTCTGTAGTAGGATAAAATCACATTATGAAACATTTGATGTCAGGGTAAGTTTATGATCTGATGAAGGACTTAATGCCTGAAAGCACTTATCATTAAACGTTATACCAAACAGCCTTGTTAGTCGATTCTTCTTTTTATCATTTGATGCTCAGGTTATGAGTATATCCACACAAGTGAAATTAGCATCAAACTTATGACCAAAAAGGTAACTTACACCAGTAAGGAACTAGATAAGCACAGTAAAAAACAACTAAGCAAGGACTGATTTACACCTACAATTATCATATTACACATATTTTGTTACTTTTAAAAATAATAAAGAACAAATGAAAAGTCCTTCTTTGGACTCTAACCAGGATTTAATAAGAAGAAAACAAAGAGTGCTTTTCAAACTTTAGTCAGGATTCCTGGATTGTCTAGGGTGCTGTATCTAGCTCTTCCTGTCCTAGTGGTCTGAGCTCATTATTAAGAGTATGAGTTTAATCCAGACTTGTACACTTTAAAAACAGACTGGAGACACATAAATAATAATATACTTATTCCAGGGGATTTATTAACACCTCCAGTAAGTGTACATCATTCTGAGTGAACAGACAACACAGGCACAACTCACACCTTCTTCCTCCTCATTGTAGTTTTCCTACTGATATTCTTGCAGCCTTAAGTACTGACAGGGATTCATAACGGTTACCACAAAGTGCAGACTACATGTTCGCTTAGTGTAATCTTTCTGATTGACTAAAAGGTACAAAAAATGTGGTAGGGATGTTCTTGAATACTGATCGTGTCCACTTAGTGTAGGCATTAATGAATCTGTCCCAGTGTTGCTGCAACTACCTGTACACATTTGAGATGCAGGTCCCTGCTGGAATCCTGAGGACCATAGATGTTTTACTTGGAGTAGCGAGAATGAAACTGAAAATATGAGGAATATAACTAAGTCTGACATTGCAGTAGCTTAGAGTATCCCTCAAAGTCCAAGTTAGAGAACAGGATCTATTGCATTTCCTCAAGCTTCAATAGGTTGAAGCTTCAACTAGATAAAAAAGACCAAAGCCTCACCCAATGAAAAATCTAAAAAGAAAGTCTTTCTTGCAAGGAGCAAACCCCTAACACCGCCAGTGTGAGGGACGTGGCCTTCCATGACCCTTTTTTTATATACTAACTCTACTGATATACAGAGGGAAACATTGAAAGATCATACACTGTGTTATCACTTGTTTATGGGTTCATAGTTTCATAGGACAATACTAGGCTATTGGGCTGGAGGCCCTTATAAGCCTAGCCAAGAATTTCACCCATGTTCTCACAAAGTCAGCACCTGTTTTCCCTGTCCAGCAGGGGCACAGGTGGGATCCCAGGGTGGTGTGTAAACAGAAACTGCACTGGAAATGATTTTCAGTGGAAAACAGCAATCGAGGACTAGATAATCAGTATGTCTAAATCAAATGTGCTAAACCTTGAAACCTTGTTGACTTAGAATTCATCACCTAGTAGGTTTCCTACAATGATCTCAGTTTGTATGACAACACGGTGGTGCAGCGGTTGTGTTGTTGCCTCATAGCATGAGGTCCTCTGGTTCAATTCTTGGCTGGGGTACCTTCTGTGTGCAGTCTGCATGTTCTTCCTGCATTTGTGTGGGTTTCCTTCCACATTACAAAGACATGAGTCAGGAGTGTTTCTCCCTAGGTCTCTCCTGAAAATTGGCTTGTTCCATGTCGGACTTTCCTAATAAATAAAAATAAGTGGCACATATCACCAGTCAAGATACACATGAGGTGATGCTTCATTCAAAATACTTTAATGAATTACTACAAATGTTAAGAATCACTATATCATTTTTGTAATCAAACTTTATTTTTTTGAAGCTGTGCAATTTGTAGTTATGGGTCTCATGCTTCTGATAGGGTGCCTCCTAAGAGAAACACTCAACGTTTTTTATGAAGCTGATGTGTAGTGTTTTAACTGAAGTATATTGGGTTTTACAAAATATTTGGCCTAATGTGTTAATGACTTTTCTGAGCAGATCCATTGCTTAAATCATACTGTAACACCACAGTGTAAAGTACAGACCTTGCAAACAAATGTAATCTTATTCGACGACAGTAATGAGATGTTTGGAGGAAGAATATTAGGATGTATCAAAACTTGTGGGACTGACGGGTGGTGCTTTGGGCTGATATATATTTGTCATATTGTAACTGGATGGGGACCACACAAGATTATGCACACAGGGGAGTGTCTACATAATAAGGGAGTCTATGAATATTTAACAAATACCTACAGGAGATACAGACATTGTTTTAAGCTAGGTAACTGTTGTGAAAAATGGTTCTGAAAAGCTTTTTACTTTTAAGATTTATTAATGCATTAGGTACCTTGTTCTAGACTCTAGGCATTGATGAGCAAAAAATGGCAACTTTAAATTAACTGCAATTTCAGATGGAAGAGATGCTTCTTATGTCGGAAGATGTTAATTCTCTAATGGGATGTGCCAGATCATTTAACTGTGGTCTAGCAGAGCCATGGGGAAGATGGAAGAAAATGTAGAGGTGTTTCTCCTGGGAGGGTCACATAATCTGCCAGCAGCCAAGGTTGGTACTGGCTGGAGAAAAGGATAGAGGTTTATAGAAGAAGGCTAGGTTTCTGTAAATGTCCATAACAAGTGGATGACATCAACTGTGCACCTTATTACTGACTGGGCCAGGCAAATAAAATTAACCCAGAAGGTCACTACAAACATCTAAAGCTCATATAAAATGTTAGCCTTGCTGTATCCCTGATACCATGATGTCTTTACTGACTGCAGATGTGGAAAGAATTTTAACCAAGAAGGTCACAAAAAGTGTCCACAGTTAATACTTGACATCACCTCTGCACCATCTCTGATACCACTGTTTGAGGAATAGATCTAGTCATCAGCATTCTTTCTGCACTCACCTTCATTTCCCCGACATGCAAATCATCTGGCATCAACTATGGACATCTCTCATTCAAAAGATGTTTTTATTGCTACATGTCCTTGTTATCACACCATATGGCACACACAACACTAACCAACACTAAAAGCTTTTTTGGACATGACATACACTCTCTGGGTCCTAGTGATGACTTAAAACAATTGGTAGCCCTTCTGTAGTGGCATGAAGCAGACACTCATTAGTATCACATATCTATTATGTCTTATTTTTGAGCATTGTAAAATGTCCTCTACAAATTCTAGCATATAAATATCAATACATCTGTACATGTTATCTAAAGTATACAGGATTTCCCTGTAATCAGAATGTCATAAAAATTCACAAACAGGGAGGGGCATGGCCATGAAGAGAACTGAGTAGCAGCACTTCTCTTCAGCTCTGTTTTTTCAAACTTCTTAAGACAGGATTTTCAGGAAACAACTATCCTAATTGTGGATATTTTTTAAGTTTATAACTTCTCTTGATATAAAGAAGGATAGTATCTAAACATTTTCTTAGAAAAATATAATTTTTCCTGTCAACATTTCTGTGATACTCTGATCTCTACCAGTTAAAAAGATGAGTTTCTCTAAAACAGCACATCAGGATACTATTTTAAAAAAGAAAATACAATCATTGCTAACGAATATACAAGAACTAACTAACAAAATTGACAGAATGGACTTGAAATTGGATAATTTCAAAGAGAGATGTACACAACAAATGGACACTATTCATGAAGACCTAAAACAACAGAAAGAACAAATCTCGGAAATCCAAACAGCTCTCAATGATATGGACACCAGAATTCAGGAAGGTGAACATAATATTGAGTTTCTTTTAAAACAAAATACTCAACTGCAATCAAAGGTAGATGATCTTGAAAACAGATCTCACTGTAATAATATCAGAATCTTTGGACTACCTGATAATATCGAAGAAATCAATATGGAAAATTTTTTAACATCTTGGCTGCCAGAAATTTTGGAACTCCCTGAAACACTTTCCTATGGTATTGAAAGAACACACAGGTCTATGATCTCATCTAAAAACAGCAAAACAAGTTCCACTAAATCTGTGATTGCAAAATTCCTTTCATCACATGATAAGGAAATAGTATTGAAAGCCTGGGGAAAATCACCAAGTAAAGTAAAAGATAATACAGTACACTTCGATAATGATTATTCACCTGTAGTAATTTCCAAAAGAAAGGAAAATCTTTTTGCCCTTAATAAAAGAACTTAAAAAGAACCAAATAAAATCAAATTTATTATTTCCAACAAGGTTGAAAATCTTTCACCAGAATACAACTAGAATCTTTGAAGACTTAGACACAGCTCTTTCATATATTAAATCAAATAAGCTACTGGACGAAACTGAAGACATGGAATGGGCTAATGCTTGTTTAAAGAGACTACCAGAGAATGGAACATGGAAAACCTTTGAACAAAAAAATAAACTTAGAAAATAATTGACATCAGATATATAATTTCACCATTTTATATATATATATATATATATATATATATATATATATCTTTACTTCTTTTTTACTTGCAAGTGACCCAAAAAGTCCGGGGTGATGAAACTGGATCAACAGGTAAGAAATGTGAACTTATTTTGTTCACTGATATTTTATTAATACTTCTTTTATTTTATTTTAATTTTTTGCTATTGTTGTTGGTATATGTTATATTCAGTTACTGCATTATAGTCTAAAAGATTAATTGTATATTTTCTTATAGAATTTGTAGTTATGTAAGAGTCTTTAGTTGATTGTTGTGTTTATGATAAAGATTAATAGTTTATTTTAATTGATTTTAGTTATATTACCAAGTGTTTATATGTTTAACTCTTGATCCTTGCTTTTTTTATACATTCTGGTATGTGGATTGGAAATGTCGTTCTATGTAGTAATAGAATTAAGTTAATGAAGAGGCTATGCTGTGTTGTACTGGGGCTATCTTATTTTTGTGTGGAATACTAGTGATTGTTTCCTTCTTCGGTTGAACTGCTGTCACTTTTTTGGTTGTTTGTTCTTCTTTGCTGGCTTTTTGGTTGTGCCTACATGCATTGGATGAATGAGATGTATTATTTTTTTGCTTGAATTAACTGAATCGAAGGTCTTTTCTTCTGTTGCGGTTGATTTGGAGAGCTACAGATGTTGCTATGGCAATGCTCGGTATTGGGACAGCTTTGTTGTTTTTTGCTTGGTTGCAGCTGTACTGTAGGCTTGAGCTTTTAAAGTAAAGTTAAAATGAGTTTGTACTCACAGTTTCCCACTGAAAACTGTAAAAGTTGTGTCCAATACTTAAAGAGCTTGAGAGCGGCTCCTCGAGATGCCTGTGGAGCCGGGTTGTCCTTTCATCTCATCGTCACTCTGATCTGAATATTTAAGTGAACTCTGAACTGAGCTGCAGTTGGATGATGCAATTGGAACATTCAGACGTGCAAGAAACACAGTGCAGAAGCTTACATGTTTGTGAATGGAAAGGTTTATACAATTCTTGTTACAAAAGAACGGGACAATTATAAAAAAGTATGTAATCTTGTTTTTTTATCAAGTACAAGCTGTGCAAAGTAGTTTTCGTTTAACTACATAATATTTTTGAAGCATAATTAATCCACTTTGCCTCTTCAGTTTCTGAATATAAGATATATGGTTAAAAGTTACTGCAGGTATTCAATTTACAATATCTTTTGTCCTGTGAATTATAGGCTACAATAATTCTTTAATGCATTGTTGGTTTATAAAAAATTATTTGTCTTGTAAAACAAAGTAGGAATGGCTCTTGAATTCTACACTAGCAGTTAGGAATGTGATGGATTTAATAAGATAATAGCAAATACACTTTCTTTACAGTAATGTGATTACATATAAAAGATAATTTAAAATAGTTCAATGAGGTACTGATCTTAGTGCTACAACTCATATATTCATTATGGTTACAGACATTTTAATTATCTGTATTCATATTACCACATATTTAAAATAATGTTAGTCAGCACTGAAATGAGTTTTTTTTCTTTCATCCCAGTATACAGTCCCTTCACAAATGTTATAGGAATAATCAGTACTAATTCAGTTTGATACCTCGTGTTTAGTTTGAGAACAGAACAAAATATTTACATAATCTCACCACCAATTTGTCAGCAACAATTGTAAAAACCAATATTCCTGTCTTGTAATTATAGGAATTATGTATAGGACAAAGCAGTATTTATCAAATCCAGACTAAGTTGATCTGACTTGAACATACTTATATATGTTAAAAACAGATTACTTTAATTTACACATGATAATAGCTTATCCTGCAAACATCTCTATGTTTCTAGGAACAACAAGCCTGTTATTTATATGATTTTATTAGATTTTTAGGTATTATATTTATTTGTTGGCAGATAATTTTTCATTATATCCCAGATCATATAGATAAGTTCTGAATGCAAACTGATTTTATGGGCTTTATACATATTCAAACAGTCAACATGTATTTTAATGATGACAATAAATCAACAGAGTTGGTGAGAACATACTTAGACATGGGGTGCATTCTCAAACTTTATATAGACAATTCTAATTCCAAGAGCTGAATAGAAACCTATACCATAGTACTACTAATGTAACTATTGTTTTTACGGCATGTATTTGTATGGTTGCATTTTAAATTTGTGTTGTCATACCACTGAAGCATTACCCTTCAATGATAATGTAGTCATGAATCACAATAACTTTTATGATGTAGATAAAGGGAGTAGTTCTAAAGTAATGAGTGCATTTTATATAATTATTTAACACATGAGCTAGCATTCATAGGTTTTCTTTGACATAATGATTTCAGATTCTGTGGTACTGAACTCTAATTGTATTATCTCTGGGTACATAACGTACTTTGTATACAACATAAGTATATATGGAACTGTTCTCTTCGTAATGTTATAACCTAGTGCTCATAGCTAACTATAGATTTCATTAGTAGTCATTCTGATATAGGCTAATATGGTAACATTTATAAAATGTTAGACTTGGTTATAATAGTTATTTTTAAATTTTAAAGAAATGGGAAAAAAGGAAGAGAAAATATGTGTTACAGGAAGTTTACCTGTTTTTTCAACTAATTGCCTTATAATACTTATTAAGCAAAAGCTTTTAGTATCTGAAATGTTTTATATATATTTACATATTCAGTTTTGATGACATTTATTACTTTGAATGACACTCCCCCGGATTCACGAATCCTCCGTGTAAGACTTAATAAGTCTTACTCTGAGGCTGCAGTTGAACGGTATGACATCAGAGTGCCATGAATATTCATGAGGGCATGCTGACTCAACCATAAGTCTTACACGGACCGGGTAGGAAAGCAGGGGTGTGTCTGACTGCCGAGCAGCGAAATGGCCACGCCCCTGCAAGGTTTGGAAAAGAAAAATGAAAGTACACAAGAGCAAGTCTGCTCAAATGTCCTTGCACCCAACACCACACTCCCTGACATTGTAAACCCCCATCATAGTTATGAAAAGTAAAAAATTAATTTTATTTTTTTTAAATTCCCAAAATAGCTGCCCATATTTGCGCGGGTGTGCCCATTGCTTAGCTGTAGTTAGCAATTCTGACATGGAAGAGCATAAGAAAGAATGTTTATGCACATCACACCAAATAGCAATAGCGTAATGGTAGAGTGTTCGCACAAAGAAGAGGCATTCATGGTTCAAGTCCCACCACTCCCCTTCTTATTTATGTTTTAAATCAGTACATGGAATAATGTTGTTGCATCTTTTGGCTTCTCCCAGTTAGGGGTCACCACAGTGGAACTCTGGTGTGCTAATGATTGGCAGTAGATTTTTACGTACTGACTTGCCAGGCCTGACGCACAACCTTCAACGAAGGTACGCCCATTCATGCTTGACTCCACACAGAAGACGCTTTAGCTGAGAATTGAACCGGACCACGTCTTACTGTGAGGCGACAACGCTACCGCAGCACCACCACCACCCATGGAATAATGCCTTACACATATGTTTAAAATATCAGTAAAAAGCAGTGAAATGGCCAATGTACCAGTGAACAAAATATTAAATTTTTAAAGGATCCTGATATATAATTGCTTGCAGTTAAGCAGCGCTTTACCCAGCGCAATAGAGTTGCCCATAGTTTAATAGCGCTTTACCCACCGCAATAGAGTTGCCCATAGTTTAATAGTGCTTTACCCAGCACAATAGAGTTGCCCATAGTTTAATAGCACTTTACCCAGCGCAATAGAGGTGCCCATAGTTTAATAGTACTTTACCCAGCGCAATAGATTTGCCCAAAGTTTAAGAGTGCTTTACCCAGCGCAATCGAGGTGCCCATAGCGAAACAGCGCTTTAACCAGTGCAATGTGTTTGCGCGGACGTGCCTGCCGCACCAACCAGGGCACTGTAGGGCACCATGGAGCAACGTAGAGCAAAGTTGCTTAAACGCAGCCACACCCCCTAGCCTGTCTGGACAGTATTAAAATAAAATGAATGACAAGGTTCAAACCCAGGACTCTGTGCATCATAATCAAAGCACAGAACCACTAAGCCATAACAACTTAGGAGAAACAGCCACGGTTAGCATACATATACTTAGTAATGGTAGAGTAACCATTACTAAGCAGGTCTGCAGTCAGCCAAGAATTTTCAAAAATGGCCAATCACAAAAAAGTGTGGGAAATGCAGCATATTTAAGCCCCATAGGCAGTAATACTCACCATAACTGATTATAGCTCACATCTGCAGTTAGAATGGCTGGTGCTGGAGAGGGTACACACTTCCGAGCGCAATGTTGGGGCATAGAGGAGTCAAAATACATGGTTTGGCTCCTTGTCCACCGTCATGAGTCAAGACTCCTGCAGGACCAGTTCCAAGGGACGGAGTACAAGGCAGAGGCTTGGAACCAGTTAGCTCATGACCTCACCAGTGTCACAGGCATTCCTCAGACTGGTGAGCAGGTCCATCACCACCATGCAGACCTGAAGAGACAGAAGCAGGACCGCCTGAACCAATGGATTCAGGAGGCCCGTGGGATGCAGGATGCCCCACAACTGAGTAGGTAACCATGGAATGCAGTATGTAGAAATTGATAATTGATTCTGTATAATGGCTAGGTATGTCTCAATATCCCTTAATTTACTTTACAGCTGCAGGTGACCATGCTGCGAATCAGCAAGCCTATGCAGATTGGCTGCTAAGGCTGCACCACCAGGTAGATTAGTGATTATTCTATATGTATTGTTATATAAAATAGAGGAGAGAGCATGAAATAAAGTGTTGTAGTCCAATAATACAGCCATAAATGGCCTGAATAAGTCCTCTGCATGTACTGTCAGATAAAATAGTCAGAGAGCCAGAAAAAGAGTGTAGTAACCCATTAAGAAAGGTAACATATGTCCGGAATAATATCTCTGCAGGTACTGTCATATAAAATAAGTGAGTGAGCCTGAAAAAGAGTGTTCTAACCTATTAAAAAAGGTATAATATGTCTTGAATATGTCTTCCATATGCACCGTTATAACAAATAAAGGAGTGAGCCTGTGGAAAAGTGTGTAATGTCATTAATAAAGGTCTAAAACCCAGAGTGTGTCTGTGTCACTTAGTTTGAAATATTGTTGTACCCTTGCATTATACAAATAGTACTGTTTTAAAAAGTGCTGGCAACCCAGAGTTGTGCAGTCCCATATAAAGTGGGTGATGGAAGTGCTAGTAGCTGTGAAGCATATATACAGTCCTCAACAGTCAGTTACTGGTTGGCATACATAAGTAAATCTAGCACATGAGTAGCATGTTAATTTGTTTCCCAGAAATGTGAGTGTGTGTCAAGAAATGCAGGGTTCTGTACAAATAGAAGTGAAAATGTCATGTGAAAACATACAGATATGTAGATAAAGAAATATAAATGCAATCAAGGAATATGTAGCAGTAACATCTGCATCTTGGACAGTTAGAATGCCAGATATAGGTCAGGCATATATTGAACTAGCCAAACCCATTACACAACCTAATGCGTGGTGGCAAGTGTAATAATACATGTAGGGGATATACACTTGCAGTCACTAGGAATGTAGTGTAGACTAAAAGTAATTATAAGATGTTAATCGAGGTTTTTTTCTACACCCTACTGTATGTGCATAAACCATGCAATTCCACACCTCAATGGGTATGTGTAATCTTAAATATTTGTTGGGACATATGTCCTATTGTTCTATAAATATTTGCATTCATGTTGATGCATGTGCAGAGATATTATTCCGGACATATGTTACCTTTTTTTAATGGGTTACTACACTCTTGATGATTGGATGGGAGAAAGGAAATTCACCCCGGGGATCATGTCAGTTGCCCTGCTAGACAGGGGTCCAAGGAAGTAAATAGTGCAGGAAGAAATAGCCAGGGAATTGTTATGGCTAGGCTGATAGCCTAGTACCAACCTATGAACCTATGAACCTATGAACCTATGCCCTGTTCAAATACCACAATCATGGTGGCCTGTTGCTACCAAACATCCCTGCATGCTGTTGGAATATCCACTGTCATTCAATATATGCATGTGTTATGCTTCCTGTTCAACTGTTGGAACCTTGGTGTGTTGGGTTAATGGGAATATTATTGCATGCTGTTACAACTAATCTGGAATGCTGTTGTTTATGTTGTAATTAAACACACCTAATCACAGAACGTATGGGAAGGAGTCCCAGCGGACCCACCTGTCCCTCCTCAGCTGGCAAGTGCACCTGGCACCAGCAGGTCCGGTGCCCAGCCCGGGCTCCCCTCCTCCATTGGTCCTGTGCCACCGTCGGGTGGAAGCGCTGCAGGGGATGGGGCTCGTCCCCCCTGTGCAAGCGTGGGCGAAGAAGGGCCACCTGTCACCCTTTGAAGGGTCCGGGCTGTGGTGCGTAGGGAGATCCAGCGTTCAGTCGCTGATCCCCTATGCCAGCTCGAGGTGAGAGTGGTGCATCTCACGGGTGAGCCTGCCCATCCTATGCAGCCCCCCAGCACAGCCACCCTTGGGGCTGTGAAGGTGAAGTGGTGACTGCCCATGGGTGGGGATCTCAGTTCCACTGTTACCATCTGTGGGCTCATGGGCTTGCGATTTCCAAACATCCATCCCCGTCAATTGTGATCACCCACCCCATGTGTCATACACCACCCCTGTATGCATCTTGTCTGTCTTATAGGTTCATAGGTTCATATGTTAGTACTAAGCTAACTGCCCTTGCGAGCCATTTTAAGCCTAGCAAACTATCCCTTGTGAGACTCAAACCATGCACCATAGGCTCCTCATTAGCAGTTGTCATAAATACCCCTGATGATTGTTTGGGAGATTGGTAATACACCCCAGGAACCCCCTCTGTGGTTCTGGTTGGCAGGGGCAAGTGAAATCAAAGTACATGTGTGTCAAAGGCCAGGGTAGCATATGGCTAGGCTGCCATAGGCCCTAGGGCCAATAGCATATAACCTACCTATGACACTATGCACTCACACATGTACTCAATGCAATACCTGCTATGTGAGTTTGAATAAGTGTAACTCTGAATGTGTGCAAGGTCTGTAAAGGTGTGATAGGTTAGTGTGAAGTTGTATCTGACATGGTAGTGTCTATCCTAGCTGTGACACCAGGAAAAGATGTGTATTGTACTGTTAGGCAGACATAGTAGTATGGCATACGATGTGACGTAGTTCCTTGTTGACGACCGTGGTGTCTCATTGTAGGCTAAAGCAATACATGCATGCTTAGTGAGTGGTACTGCTGGTGAATCCAACTCCCATAGGAACTGTAGTACTACCTGAAGCTGTAGGCCTAAACAGCACAGTATGGTGTGTGTTCACATTGCTTGGAAACACTTTCTTGTGTGTTTCCTGTAGTCTGCACAGAAGACAAAACTCAGGCATAAGGGTTTGTAAGTAGTGGCACACAGTACTGTATGGTACACAAGTAATGCTCATCTGTGTTGGCATACAGTGGTGCATTGTATGTTTGTCTGATGTGTGTGTAATTATGTCTGTACCATGGCTGCAATCATATGTGTGTTACAGGGTATACGTGTGTATCCAGCAACATATATACTCTGTTACAGCAGTATGCCACCTATAGTAACAACTGTACACATATGTTAGGCAGGGCTATGGCATCAATGACTAGGGTGGTTGACTGGTACTACTGTAACTGCACTTTACATTCATTGCAATGGATGACATCTCTGTTCGTGCATTGGCATGATATATACCCCTGTGTCGAGGTTGTGCATTGTGTCACAAACAGTGTGCCGGGTACTGTTGTATAGTGGTGCGATATATGGAGTGTGCCAGCCACTGTTAGGCAGTTGTGGCCTGAGAACCAATAAGTAGTAGTGAATGTGTGAACCCCTGACAGACAAATGGATGGTATATATGTCAGTAAAGTGATATCTTTGGTTAAAGGTTTAAAGGGTGCCACAGGACACGCTCACACATATTGTTCATATCTTTTTCAGCCAGATGGCCCACCAACACAACCCATCATATACAGCAGCGAAGGAAGATGAAATTGTCCAAAAACTGGTGCAGCAGTACACAATGCTGTTTTCCCGAAGCAGCCAGCACCAGCAGGAGTGGACTGCACTGTGGCAGAATCTTGTTTGTCAGGTAAATGACATAGGCATGCATAACTGGACATATGAGCAGGTACTCCATCACTGCAGTGATTTGATTAGACATGTCCAGCGGTGTGTGTCTGATATCCAAAGACAACAGCTTGCCACAGGTGGTGGGGTGGCCATTCATCCCCCCTCACCAGAGTGGTGGAGCTGCTCCTAAGCATGGTGGTTCCTGGACAACAGCAGCAACAACCTGTGACATGTGTTGTCATGGAGGCCGGAGCCACCCAGCATGTTCACATGGAGTGAGCAGGTAACACGCCCTATCTGTAGACTACAGTTAACTGTATTGTTAGATTATGTCTACGTGAGATGTGTACTGTGTGTTTAGCAGTTGTGCTGCCTAGTGTTATGGAATACTGATATTTGGAATATTATCTCTACACCTGTGACTGTTGACTGTTGTTCCACTGTAGTTTAGCATACCCACTGTAGCAATGCCACAGTTGTGGCCACTGACAAACTCTCTCATATTCTCGTAGGTCCCTCTGGTGTGACAGCAGGGCAGACGATCCATGCTGGTGAGTGTGGTATAACTGCAATGTTGGTAATTAAATGTGCATGTCATAGGTGAGGTGTAGGCCATGTACACGTAACACACCTACACATAATGCATGCCATGCATGTTTGCTGTAAGACGTTGCACAGCTCAGTAATGTCAGTAGCTGCCTCAATGACATGCAATACACAGCGCATCAGACACAGTTGTGGCAACACCATACTGCACATTGGATAGGCATAGTTGCTACATAGTTGCTACAGTTGTACACAACATAACACGTTTATCATATGCAGTACACAAAAACATGCTACATATGGCATTACCACACACCCGCAGTAAGGTCACACTTCAGTAACCCACATGTCATCCACACACACATGATGTACTTCAGGGGTAGAGGCCTATCATGGGGCTGGGCAACACTCTTCAACACATAACACAGTCATGTTAGGCAATGCTCCCTATTGGGCACCTCACACACACATGTACAAAGTGGCTGTGTAATTGTGAATGTAGCCACGGCACTGCAGTTCAGGTACAGCATGCTAGGTGGTGGTCTGTCACACATTAGTAGCCATGAGTGACCACAAGATGCATGATGATGATGGCACATGGTACTACACCCCATCCAGTTACAGTGACCACAGTACTACACATAGCAGTCATTGCTTTGCACCTCAGTGTTGTGCAAACATATGCACCTATACACAATATGCATAGCATGTTGTGTGTGTGCTTACATATGCCAGTATACACAATATGCACAGCAGTCACCATATGTACAAAGTGCCACATATATGTCCTGGAATGCTATTGGGTGTATAGGTCACATGACACACATTGGGTATGTGTGGTGTTTAATGTTGCAGTCGTGTAGCATGCCATGTCATGGCTGGCACCAACATATCTGCAATATGTCCCACACTCACCATAACCACTGTACAAGTGCCATGTTGAGCATTGGGATTTCTTGACGTCTACATGCACCACTCATCCCATGTGTGTACATAGCATGCATGTGCTACACCTATGCCCACTATTATCTGCTATGGACACAGACACTGTAATCACACATGGCAATCTATGTGTCACACAGATAACACATGCAGCCACGGTATGTATACATGTGAGTGATGGTGCACAGGACATTGCAGAGCTGATAATGCATGCACAGCAATGTTGTATCCATGTACACATTGTGTTCCAGGGTGTAGCCAATTACTGAACAACTACACACATGCATCAAAGCCATGTATAATGTCATTAAATAGGGCTGTCTACACTTGCACTGTATGATCTTGAGTAACACATATTCTGCATGCTGACACGTGTGAGGTGACTGTTTGCCTTGTGATACTGGCAGCCACTTTCACCCATTATTGAGTATGTGTTGGATTGCTGGTGTGTGTGTGTGTGTGTGTGTGTGTGTGTGTGTGTGTGTGTGTGTGTGTGTGTGTGTGTGTGTGTGTGTGTGTATGTGCTGTAGTGAGGAGTGTATTTGTGTGCATGTGTGCATGTGTGCATGTGTGCTAACATCATGTACAGATTGTAAAATGTGTTTCCTGTCTTCCTCTCACAGGTGCTGAGTTTGGGGTGGCTGAAAGCAGCAGGGAACCTGAAGTCACTGCCACTAATAGTGGAGATGATGAGACATGTATTTTGGCACAGGAAGGTTTGACAGGGTCTGTCGTTGGTCCACCAATCGACAGTACACAGCGTTCAACCCCATCTATGCGCACACTCATACTGCCGATACATCCCTCATCACCAATGGCCTTAGCCGAGGGACAGCATACAGTTGGCATTGACCAGGAGAGTGTGGTACCCATGGCACTTCCATCCCTTCACAGCAGCCATAGCTGGATTCCTGGAACAGTATCACATAGGCAGATGTCCAGGGGTTCTTGGGGGAGCACCACTGGTCGTATTGCCCCTGGCAGACGTGCCCCCAGAGGTATTACAACCTCCAGTATGTTCCGGGCTGTAATGCAGGCACAGGCACGTATGGAACGGTACACCAGACAGGGACTAAGGGTGCAGAGGGCCCATTACACTGCTATCAATGACAGCATCTGTGACCTTGCCGGTGCCATCCGGAATTACACCGAGGTCATTGATAGATGTTGAAGGGAGACAATAGATGCCCTCCACAATGTGTCTTCCATGATCCAGGACCGTGTGGGGTGGGTGAGACATTGACGCGGATGTATGCCAGCAACAGCTGGCAGTCGACGCGGATGGCACACAGATCACAGCCGCTCCCGTAGTAGCAGTACCAGCCCCAGCAATGCTGGGGCTGGCCTGTGTATTGACTGTCATAGTAGACCATGTGCACGTGGCTCTGGCCAGTCCCAGCAGGGACATGGGTCCAGTCATCATACCTCTGCCTCTGATGATAGTACCCAGTCAGGGTTGGTACCCGATACTGCCCGTAGCACCCCTGCCAGGCACAGGTACCGTATCCATGCCCAGAGACAGTGATCTGTACAGACTAGCAGGTACAGTCTGTGGCTGTCCCACAACCTCCCGTATATGGCAGCCACATGGTGGAGCTGTGTGCATGCAGACACACACACATTAACCAAACAACTAGGGCTCACAAATACACACACACATATTACATCAACATTGGCCCATGCTGTACTGTTGTCCCCCCCCACACACACACACACACACACACACACACACACACACACATGCACACACACACACACACACACACACACACACACACACAGACATGTCAATTGGATGGGTCAATGTCGGGCTCTGGCAAACCAACAACACACCCTGTGCATATGATGACACCTGTGCCACCTCCTGTCATCTGTAACATTGATGCAGGAACAGGCTAACATGGTTCTGATGCACAGGGTGACATTATAGCAGTGTAGCAATATTAGCAAGTTATCAACAGGAAAGTGTAATGATATCCTTGTAGGTATATCTGAGAAGGCATTATGCATCACAGCTCTTATTGTCAATGTAGCATTGTTTACACCAGTGTTAGGTCTAAGTATGTATTGTCCACCCATGTGCCACTTGGCTGAAGTGTACAGTGTTGCCAGCATGTGTTAGTGAGTGAACAGTACGTGTGTGGTGCATGCATTACAGATTAGCAGGTGTACATCTGTGAACATGGTGGGTGTGCACTCTCTGCATGTACGTGCATAGTGGACACATGGGACATGTGACATACAGTGTTGTACACATTGTTAACATCTCATAGTATCTTTCGATGGCCAGTATGCATTCTACTACAGATATGTACTAACATGGGTACACATGTGTGTATGACATGGGTTGACAGTATGCTGTGGGTGATATTGCTGATACCTGTCAATGATTTGCAGTCTGGTAGTATACACAACCTCAACAGCATGACTATAACCAATCATTAGATGATGTCCTGACAAATGATACACAGTTGTAGGGAACTCAGTAACAGTTGGATCCTTCCGGTAATATACTATAACAGTGACCAGTGGTATTGACTGCCACCCGTTCCTGGGACCACACCTGTTTGGCATATAGCCCTTTTAGGTACATGTAAACACACTAGGGATATGTCCATCCACATCTGGAAATGCATGCATTGGCCTGCAATGCATTCCCTGGATGGGACACATATCCTACACAAGGGTATCATACAAACAGATACCTGTTGTCCAATACATGCTGTATAGCAGTAAGCCGACTATGGCATAGTCATCCACATTTACTATACATACTATCCCGACAGTACCACATAGGTGGTAGCCCTCAAAATTTATGTTGGGTAACAATGTGTACATACAGCCACATGTTATGTCATCTGTCCCTTGGTATCCACATATCCATAGGTATTGTGGAGTCCCTCGGTGTGTCACATAAGACATTAGGGGCCTGAATGCATATCCACAGGGCTGTTGTACACCTATAATGACTGTCCATTATTGCCAGTCATTGTTGTGTATGAACATGTCTGACATATACCCCTGGCATGTACCCTCACTCACAGTACTCTATAGTAACTGTCATGGGTGTGTGTGGCACAGATGGCCTTGGACAGAGATCACTACAGTGGCCGGGCTTGTCACATACATACATATGTGACCTACGATCTGAGAAGCAGTGGCACAATCTGTCAAAGGAAACAAATGTATTCATGTATTATGCAGGCTTCACACTTTTGTACTGATTGAGGTCACGTGTACACATATTTATTTGCCATGCAGATACCTGATGTGTGCAATGCACATACTGTTTTAATCATGATGTCTTACCATAGTAAAAACAAAACCCACACTGCATTGACCAACTGTGTCTCACACACACACTCAGCAATTGCAGGATTCAAACCCCTACCTAACAATGTTATGATACTAGAGCCATTTGCATTAACATGGCATGCTATATGCTTTGCTGGGGGGGGTTTTCTACTCCTGCTATATTTGTAGGATGCTGACATCATCAGACTTTCCAAAGAGGGATGTACCTCTTTTAATTTGTTTTCCCAGTCTCCAGAAAGGGCACTCCCCTCAAAGGAAATCACATACAAACACACACTGTCAGCATTTACAGGATTCAAACCCCTACCTAACTATGTTATGATACTAGAGACATACACATTAACACGGTGCACTATATTCTTTACTGGGTGGTCTCTATTCTCCTGCTATATTTGTAGGATGCTGACCTCATCAGACTTTCCAAAGAGGAATGTAACTCTTTTAATTTGTTTTCCCAGTCTCCAAAAAGGGCACTCCTCTCACAAGAGATCACACACACACACACACTATTAGCATTTGCATGATTCAAACCCCTACTTAACTATGTTTTGATACTATAGACATACGCATTAACACGGCGCACTATATGCTTTATTGGGTGGTTTTTATTCTCCTGCTATATTTGTAGGATGCTGACATCATCAAACTTTCCAAAGAGGAATGTACCTCTTTTAATGTGTTTTCCCAGTCTCCAAAAAGGGAACTCCTCTCCCAGGAAATCACACCCCCTTCCCCCCACACACACAAAGTCAGCATTTGCAGGATTCAAACCCCTACTTAACTATGCTATGATACTAGAGACATATGCATTAACATGGCATGCTATACACTTTATTGGGTGGTTTCTATTCTCCTGCTATATTTGTAGGATGCTGACATCATCAGACTGGACATGGTAATGTGTGTACACTTTGTTTTATGCAATCCCAGGAATGAGCCATGTGGGTCGGCAGGTGTCAACAGCTTGAACAGGACCCCATAATTCTTACCTTGTGTGATCTATCTGTGGACACATTGACATTCCTTCATATGTCAGCACATATTTATGCACAGATTGTTGGTTTTGTGGATACGACATGTGTCAGGGGTGTTGATAAAGGGCTATTCAAAGTCAATGTGGGACATGTGTAGCTCTGTTCAGTGATGTATGTCCTGGGTGTCTACCTTGCAAACAGTCTAGCATGTTTGGGAACCATGATCTGCACATGAACATACCACAGTTGGTAAGGTTGTGTGTTTGTCAGCTTCCAATAGCTCTGTGTATGACTTCAACCATGATGGACCTCATGGCCTTGCAGATCAGACTTTATAGGCTTACTGGACTATACTTCCCATGGTGTGTTGTGCATCTACACTTGTGGGGAGTGCCATATGTTGCTGTAACACATTCAACCATTCCAGATCCTGTGGAGAGGGTGAGGCTCAACAGACTGTTCAGGTGCAGGGTCTGTTTGTTCTGTAGTTCATGCTTGACACATATTGGGAAACAATGTAATCCAATTGCTGCCATGCTTTTGGCTTTTGGGGGAGTTGTTCAGCCATTCTACATGTGATATCTCCTGGTATGATGACTGGGACTATGGTCAGTGGGAGGTGGGTATGTCTATATGGGCCTGTCTGACAGGATGTCGGCATTGTCAGTCAGGTACAGTTGGCCCTGACTCAGGACATATATGAGTGTACATTGTTATTTATGACATAGCTGAAGGAGGTGTCATGATTCAGTCTGGAATCCTTCTCAGCTACTCATTACAAAACACCAACAAACCTGAGCACTAATCCCTGTTATACTCTTTTACACACTTAACACCCTACTGATCCTTTGTGATCAGGCTACGGAGTATGTCATCATGATATCCTGGCATGTCCAGGGGTTGGTTTCGTGTGTACTCTCCAGTCCAGCTAGTGAATATTGTGGTTTTGACACAATGTCACATCTGCCTCTTGTACGCAGACAACCCTCTCCTCCTCCCAACAAACTCAGATATATGTGAGAGATGCAACAATATTGACATACAGGAAGCTGAGCTCTCTCGACTCATGACTGACATAGTCTATCAGGTGGTGAAGGTAACCACACACACCACATATCAGTCTCACATAAACCTATAGCGACAGCAATCAAACCACATTATCACACATAAACATACTCGGAGGCTCTACATAAACTCTGCCTAAGCAGCAGAGACCTCCAAAGCAGACACACAAACAACTGCTACCCCACTACAATATCCACATATCACATAGTTCACAATGTCAGGGTGTCACACAGTCACTGCCCTTTGGGCTAAACAACACACCTAATACACTTGTAATTGGTGACACTTATTGTCAGACACACTGATGTCCCACTCACCAGGCCAAACAAGGGAATAGTCACTTTGAGCTGTCTCTCGGGTGGCAGGATCCACAACATAACACATGCACTCAGGTCACTCCAAAGCAAGTGCAGGACTGGCTCAATCATTGTCCATGCTGGTGCGTACACTCTCAGATGTCCCTCCCTGGACCACATGACATGATACATAGAGGAACTCTCTGATCATGTAGCCCAGGCCAGTATGACCCTGACCTTGTCTAGCATCTTACACTCACCAAGTATGATGTCACAGTATACCAACAAACTGATCATGTTTAACAGTTGGCTAACATATTGGTGTCATTCACAGGGGACACAGTGTCTGTCAGCCTGGGGTGACATGCTCGACATGCCACGTAGCTTCCCTATGGACAGCTTGCACCTGTCACCCTTGGACTTTCAAATACTGGCTAAGGCAGTTGCTACCACCATACTGCCTTTTCTAAGCGGGGCTCAAAAGACAAACCCACCTCCATAGACATTACAGAGTACATGACACTGAGGGTAATGCTGCTCAACACCAGATGTGTTACCCTCAAATTGTGACCACTCAGGAATCTCCTCAGTATGGACAACAGTGATATCTGTGCACTAACAGACACCTGGTTCAGGGTCCCAAATGCACACCAGCACTACCAGATTATATTTCATACCATGCTTGTGTATCCATATACATCACAGATACACATACCTCCGGGTTGGTAGCACTGCACAAAGCATCACAGACCATACATATGCACCTAACATTGTGCATATCTGCCTTTTGGTTTGTTGCCTGCTACAGACCACCCTCCCAAACTCATGAACCACACTCAGCTTTCCTGGGAACACTGGACAATATGAAGGTCTCCCCAAACACCATTATATTGGGTGACTTCAAATACCCACACATTGACTGGGAATAGTACTCAGGCCCCAACACCCTCACCCAACAGTTGCTACTATTTGTACACTCATATGCTATGGCACAACCGGTCACCACACCCACAAGAGGGGACAACATATTGGACATGATCATCACCAACATGGGGACTCTATGTTCCACACCTGAGATATATCCCTCATTGGTAAGGTCAGAACATACATTTATCTCACTGGACATCCATATCCCGTCCACACACCCATCCTGGTAATCTTGGTGAACTTCTCAAAAGCAAACGTCACACTTCTCCAAACCAAGGTGGTATCCTTCAAAGACAGTGGTAAGTATGGCTCTGACTGATGAATCCTTTACATACACGTTCTATGGACACCTAGTGGACTGCATGGATCGTGCTATTCCAAATAACAACTGGACTCACTCCTCCAATGGCAGGGGACCTGTCTGGTAGACCCTGGCCATTAATAAGCTATACAATGAAAGGAGGATGCTACTACATGATAGAGCACAATCCCAGACAGGGAAGGCATCTGTGATCTGTACTAGCAGACAGCTACAATCACTCATGTATTTATGTCAGACCCGCTTCTAACGGACAATTGCACCAGACACGTAGAGCACTCACAAGGCCTTCTTCAGTTAATTCAGGTACCTGGGTGGACACTCACTGATATGCTGTGAGTTACTGCATACTGACTAAACATACCCTGAACCCACAGACATTGCCAACATCCTGGCAAACAGGTTCAGTGCAGATGTCCCCCCCATCCCCCCTAAGGAGCTACTGTCCATCCCAACAGAGTGTAACCTCCTTGACATCACAAATAAACAGGTGAGTGCTTCCCTCCCCACAGCGGACAGCACAGCATCAATGGGACCAGATGGTGTCCCGGCCTGCGTCTTACATGGGCTTCATGACAGACGTAACCCTCACATTACATCACTGTTCAATATCAGAGTTACTGCAGGATATGTACCCACAGAATGGCGTACAGTGATAGTGGTCCTGCTCCACAGAATTGCTGCCACAATGGACCACAGACAATATCGGCCTATAAGGCTAACTAGCCTGTTCTGCAAAGCTATGGAGCGTATTGTAATGCGACTCATGCACATAGACATCGGGTACCTACAGACACTGGGTCCTACACATTTCAGCATTGTTATGGGCAGATCTTGCCTCCTGGATCTGTTCGTATTCTTTAAACAGTTACCAGGTCCATCGGTGTAGGGACGGTTGTCCACACAGCCTGCCTGGACCTTGCACAACCCTTCAACACAATACCCCACTCGGCCATTATGCATAGGCTCACTGACGTCAATATTGACACATATCTCACACGATGAATTGCTACCTGGATCAGGGATAGCACCCACATGCTCAGTATTGCAGGTGCCATGTCTGACTATACACCAGTTACACATGGCATCACACAAGGCTCAGTCCTGGGACCTCTCTTGTTCAGTATATATTTGTGTGATGTACGGCTAACACAGGAGGAATATGGATGACCATGTTCACAGATGACTGCAAACTGGGTGCCATAATCCACTCTCCACCTGACACATGCATACTCAAACGGGGTCTCACAGAGATAGGATGACTGGTGCCTGAGCCATGGACTACAGCTAAATGACATTAGTTGCATAGTCATCCCCTTTGGGAATAACAACATGCCCACACATTACCACATAGGTAGTAATCCATTACATACGGTAGTAGTTGTTAGGGGTTTGGGGACACAACTTGTTTGTACTCTCGCCTTTGACAATCACGTTGCCAAAGTGGTTAGACAGAACTTCTATACAGCCCACCTTATCCCATATGGTTTCACATGTTGATCAAGTGTGGTCATTGTGCCCCTATACTCATCACGACCATGCTTGATTACAATGCCTCATTTGGAATGTACCTTACCCGACACCTGCAGCAACTGTAATGGCCACAAATGTTCCTCAACAAGCAGATGTAGGGACTCACATGGATGCCCTGCACAGTTCAGATACAGTAACTCCAGCTCTACTCAATCGCTTAACACCTACATGGATGTGTTGTGTGCCTGTAGTTTAAGGAAATATCCGACCCAGATTTAATAGACATGCGTCACCTCAGGAAATCCAACTCCCTTGGAGCTACACACTCCAGGGACATATACCTCAGCACAGATGTTAATAGGACATGCTGGAGGGAAAGATTGTTATCCCAGAGGTTCCACTCACTCCGGATTGTAATCCCGGTTTTGCATGGGCAGAGCCACCCACTGACCACCTACAGGAGACATCTTGACAAATGGATGGGTGATCGTATGTTTACCCATGGGATATCTTCTGGGTCCCTGCTAGATAGAGGCACAATACACTAAACGTAAATGGGCTATCTTGTGTAACCTACTATTCACAGACACAGTGTTCTACTTTGACAGGGTTGCGAAAGCCAAACACACTCTGGCTAGGCTTGTACATGCCCTAAGGTGGATAGGCTAGTATCAGCCTCTGAACCTATGCTAATGTTCAGGATGCACAATGTTTATTGCTGATACTGTTTGCAGGTTTTATCGTCTTTGCTTTCTCACTTTCTATGAACAACTTAGGTATCTGCAGAACATATTTGATTATGACAGGGTTCCACTATATTATATATGTGTCTGTTGTCCTATAACTGTGTGCACAGGGCAGATTGCTGGATAGTGAGAGGTTCCTGTGTTAACACATGCAACTGCCTGATATGTGTGGTCCACGTCTGTACTCCGACATGGCCTAAGTGTGTGAGCATGCCCAGTTCAGGCTGTCACTGTTCTGTTGCCTGACATTTGTCTCATTTATTCAAGTGTGTGAGCATGCCCAGTGTGACCTTTCAGTATGTTGCTGTCTGAGGTCCACTACATCTGTTGATGTATGTGTACATGTCCAATATTAACATTTCTACTGTGTGTGTTGAAAGTCAGGTTCTATTCTTACTGCGGGACTCACCTTTGTGTCATAACTCGACAGGGATTATGCTGTGTCTGCAGGGTTTCCATGGAATACTTAGTATAGACTTATCAACATTTCTTCATACAAGCTGACCACTTACTGTCATAGCTTAGTGGTTCAGTACTATGACTATAGTGCACAGTATCATGGGTTCAAGGCCCATTACTGCTTTATATTTTCATACTGAGCAGACCAGACTTTTTAAGGGCCAGTAGAGCAAATATGAGCATGTTGCCTTTTGTTCAGCTATGCCCTACTTAGGTTTATATGTTCATACTAGGCTATCTGCCCTAAGGCATTTACAAGCCTAACCAGAGTGTGTTTGGCTTTCGCCACCCTCTGAACTGATTTTACTGTGCCCTTTTTAAGGTTAGTTTACTGTGCCTCTGTCTAGTAGTGACACCAAAGTAATCCCTGTGGTAAACCTACACTCTCCCATCCACTCGTCAAGATTCCTCTTGAAGAGAGTCAGTGAGGGGCTCTGCCTAACATAGACTGGGATTCTATTCCAGAGCGAAGGGAGCCTCTGGGTTAGGAATCTGTCCCTCCAGCAAGTCCAATTTATTTCTGTGCTCAGGTTCAAGTCCCTCGAGCACGTAGCTCTACGGGATTTGGATTTTCTGAGGTGGAGCGTGCTAATTAATTCCGGGTTGGACATGGCTTTATACGTCAGGCATAGATCGCCTCTTAGTAGGCGGTATGCAACTGAGTAGAGCTATAGTTTCTTTAACCGAGCAGCATATGGCATCTGTTTGAGTCCCATGATCCTCTTTGTGAGGTACTTTTGGGGTCTTTCTAGTTGCTGCAGGTGTCAGGTAAGGTACATCCCAAATGGGGCATTGTATTCAATTATGGGCCTGATGAGGGATGAATAAAGGGGCACAATGACCTCCCTCGATGTAGATGTGAATCCTTTCATGATAAGGTGGGCTGTATAGAAGGTCTTTCTAACCACTTTGGCAATGTGGTTGTCAAAGGGGAAATTGCTGTCAACTTGGGTCCCCAGGTCCCTAATTACTTCTTTCATACTTAATGGATTCCAGCCTATGTGGTAATTTGTGGGCACTTTGTTTTTGCCAAAGGGTATGACTATACACTTTTTAGCGTTTAGCTTTAGGCCATGGCTCTGGCACCTGTTATCCGTCTCTATGAGATTTTTTTGGAGGATGCTTATGTCAGCTGGACAGTCAATTATGGACCCAGTTTGCAGTCATCTGCAAACCTGGTCAGCCACAGTCCTCCCGTGTTAGCCTGTACCTCCTAGAAATATATGCCAAAAACAAGAGGTCCCAGGACTGAGCCTTGTGGGACACCACTTGGTTTAGAGTCTGATGTAACTGGGTTAGAGTTTGACATGGTTCCCGCAATTTTGACTATGTGGGTTCTGTCCTTGAGCCAATTTGCAACCCATCTTATGACATAAGGGTTTATATTTAAGCTGGAGAGCTTATCTATGATGCCCGAGTGGGGTATTGTGTCAAAGGCTTTTGCGAGGTCCAGGTAGGCTGTGTGGACTACCTTCCCCTCATCAATGGCCTTGGTGACTGTTTCAAAGAAATTGACCAGGTATGATCCAGTGTCTGTAGGTCCCCAATGTCTTTGTTTATGAGTTCCATGATGATCCTCTCCATAGCTTTGCAGACCGGGCTAGTCAGGCTTATGGGGTGATAGCTTCCAGGGTCCGTAGAGGTACCACCTTTGTGGAGTGGGATCACTGTTGCTGTACGCCATTCTTTGGGTACATATCCTGTAGTAAGGCTGAGATTGAGCAGCAGCTTTATGTGGGGGTTTAACTCTTCTTGGAGTTCATGTAGAATGCAGCCCGGGACACCATCTGGTCCCATTAATGCTGTGTTTTTTGCTTTGGAGAGGGCTGCTCTCACCTGAGCATCTGATATGTCAGGGAGGCAGCACTCTGCTGGGATAGATATTTGCTCTTTAGGGGGGGAAGGGAGGGAGAAGTTTGCACTGAACCTGTCTGCCAGGATGTTGGCAATGTCTGTGGGTTCAGTGTATTTATTGTCATTTTGGACCAACTCTGAGCATATCTGGGAGTTGCCACCCAATTTCCTAACATAACTAAAGAACGCCGTGTGATTATCTTTAGTGTCCTGTGCAATTTTTCTCTCGACGCTGGCCTTGGATGATTTTATGAGGGATCATAGTTTTTTGCTAGTACTGATCAGAGATGCGTTCCCTTTTAAGGATTTTGCTCTATCATGTAGTAGCATCCTCCTTCTGTTGTACAGCTTATTTATGGCTGGGGTCCACCAGGCAGGACACCTGCCTTTGGATGATTGGGTCTTGGTTTTGTTTGGGATAGCATGATCCTTGCATTCCTGAAGGTGTCCATAGAATGCGTTTATAAAGGATTCTGCAGTTTGAGCCATACTTTTCACTGGCCCGGGGGCTTTGAAGGATTCCACCTCATTTTTGAGAAGTGTGACATCAGCGTTTGAGAAGTTTTTCACTGTTGTTTTCTGGGCTGTGGGTGGGATCAGGATGTGGGTATCCAGTGGAAATGATTTATGGTTCGATCTTACCAATGAGGGTAATACCTCTGGTATGGAGCACAGAGTCTCCATGTTGGTGATGACCAGGTCCAGTATGTTATCCCCTCTTGTGGGGGTGGTGACTACTTGTTCCATAGCATTTGAGTTTATAAATTCTAGGAACCTTTGGGCTAGGATGTTGGGCCTTGAATACTGCTCCCAGTCAATGTTTGGGTAGTTGAAGTCACCCAATATAATGGTGTTTGGAGAGACCTTCATTTACTTAGACCCAGCTTGTCCAACATTGCTCAGTATTAACCAACATTGCTGGACGTTGCCCAATATTACTCAACATTGACTACAGTTGTGCTAGTTGGTGTGTGCGATTTTCTTTACATATACTACATGGTGGTAAATGCTGCTTAGCACTGCTTTATATTGCTTAACACATGGAAATCATGCCTCAGGTGGTGCTGCAGGGCTGGCTATGTCGGATGCACATACTACACTCCCTATACATGTTTGGAAGCAGGTGGTGTCAACTTAGGCATCCCTTTTACTATATGTGCGAGTGAGAGAGAGGTATCATTTCCAGGGTTCCTACTGAGCCAGTGTATGTGCTATACGCTGCCTCTTTGCCAAGGCCAAAGCATACTGGGCATGCCTCCTTCTGCCTACTGGGGCAGGCTGAGTTTGTTCCTCCTCCGAGTCACGATCTGCCTGTGATGGCCTTGGCAATGGTGGGGGGCTGTTTGGTCCAGGCCTATGCTGGTCCTGCTGCAGCTGTTTTTGGAGGATCATATTATGTAGCATAGCACATACCATGACAATTTGGGTACATGTAGTTGGTGAGTACTGCAAGGCTCCACCAGATGTGTCCAGGCACTGGAACCGTGACTTGAGCAGCCCAAACACACGCTCGATTACATTTCATGTTTGTGCGTGTGCCTCATTATGGCATTCCTGTTCAGGTGTGTGTGCATTTCTGATGGGTGTCATCAGCCACGGCTCCAGTGCATAGCCAGCATCCCCCACTAGGTGACCATGTGGGATGTCCCCATTGGCAAATGTCTGGTACAGCTGTGTCAGATGCCAGATATGGGAATCATGGTAGCTTTTAGGGCAGCTAGCACACACATTCAGTATTATGCCCTGGGCATCACACATGACCTGGCAGTTGATGGAGGGAAAGCCCTTGAGGTTGAAGTAGACCCTACCCCACTCACCGGCTGTGCATGCAGTCTATTGCACCCACTACCTAAGGGTATTCCGCTATTTGCTAGAAGAGACACATATTGCTGGCCAGTTCCTCACTGGAATTGGGGAAATATACATGATCACCGACATGTGCTGACATGGCATCCAGGAACTGGTGCAGTACCCTGGATGCTGATGCCTGTGATATCCCCATCATATCACCAGTTGGTCTCTGGAAGGTACATGTTGCTAATATTTTTAGGCCAGCACATACCTTGGTTTCCACTGGAATGGGTTCCCCTCTGTTGATTCTGTGTGTGAGGCATGGCCTGCACAGCTCAACAATTTGCTGCAAGAGGTCTCTGTCCACTCTATAGCACTCCACTATCTCCAGCTCATGTAGCCCCTGGTAGGTTACCCTGGGCATGTACACTCTTCTCCGTCTCCTCACTGTGGGTTGTCCAGCAGCATTTGCATTATCACCACCCTCAGCATGTTGCATATGTTGCCTTATAACAGCAATGGCAGCCCCTAACATTTCTTTGTCTCAGTAAACCTTTTTCAGTTTTCACTTCTATTAGCTTACTGCAGTGTTGCAGTGTCTCTTGAGAGAAACATAATGGACTGTTGTTTGCAGAGTTTTAAGTGCTGGGATGGGCTGGGCTAGTGTACTGCCTGTAAAAATGCCTGATTCTGATTGTTTTCACCTGCTAGTTCTGCTAATACTCCCTGGTAACTTCCTACTATTTGGTGTGCTTCCTTTTTCCTTTCTGTTTCCTCAGGGGGGAGCACTGCGCACACAAGTGCAAACACGTGCACAGCAGGTAACACATGCGCACACATGCTTACATGGACTAAAACTTGCTTATTCTTGTTAAAACATGTGCACACCAGCACAAATGCGCTTACAACTGTTTACACAGCCTTACATATGCTTACTCCAACTTACACGCATGCACACATGCTAACACGCACGCACACTGTCTTACTCGGGTTTACTGGCTCGCACACGCGTACATGCATGCTTAGCAAGAAACTTTGGTGTTATCCACGGCATACACCTTCAATTTCTTTACTTTACCTAGCCTGCCTGTTGACACACCTCTTTCAATGATATGTAAATGCAACCTGACACATGCCACTCAGCTCCAATGAGCTTTACTTCTTTCATACATGCCCCCCTCATGATGTCATCTATCTTCTACTCTGTTACTCCCCTTATCCTACTCCTACATTCCACTGACTGTGCTCATTTGCTATGTAAACTTGCGATTCACTATCCTAACCCTCATTTGCGTAGGATTGCCTACTAATGCTTGGTTACATCTCTTAGACTGAGCTTCCCCCCCTTAGCAACCTCTACTCGGTGGCCATGTTGTCTTCAGCCTTCCATTCATTTGCATTGTAAATTCATATCAGCAATAAAATCCACATTTGTAGATCTTAATAATGGATTTTCTGTTTTTTAGGGCGCAGCGCATTTGCTCGGCGCTGCGCTACGCTTAAACCACGGAGATTGGGATAAAAAAAAAAGTTATTTTATTTTTATTTTGCATCACTTCACATTGCCAATGGCTGTATTTTTGGCCATTGGCATGCTTCCTCCTGTAAATGCATCCTTTTTTTGGAGCTGTCACAGCTCCGTTTTGCTATTTGCAGAACCATACTCAGTTGTCAACTGAGTACATTTCTACAAATAACACTACTCCTACTCGGACAGGTTCGGGTTTCCTGGATTGCAAATTTACCTCATTTGCATAGCTTTCACCTGAAATTGAGGTAATTTGCATATCCAAGCCCTGTGGTTTTGAGAGCTCTGTTACACGCTCCTACCGGCTCTTCCTGGATCGCTCGGCGGACATGTTGGCTCATGGAGTCTTACTCTACTCTTAGACGCCGTGCAAGCCTTCGTGAATCTGGCCCCTTATTTTTATCAGTTATTAGAATATAGTAATGGTTTATATTTATACTCTGGTTATTATTCTCAGATAACATTTTCTGTAGAATCTCTAGTTGAGTAGGTGATATTATGACTTGTTGTATATGTTTTTCTTTTTTTAATTGCATTGTCCATTATGATAATTTTCTTCTATAGATGATTACAAAAAGTAAATTCATTAAGTAATATAATTACCACACATTTGGTAGTCTTATACCTTACAAAGTAACTATCATATGATTATTTTATGTAATATTAACATGAACAGAAGCTAAAGCAGTTTATTCAGAGTAGATATTTCTCAGACAGGCACTGATTAGATGTTGCTACTGAATAGTGGGTTAATTTGAGTTATCATATGTCACTCGAATTGGGAGTATTAAACCCCAGAAGGGTTAGGGGTGGTTATGATGTTATTAGTTTAAGTTATAAAAGTTTACTTTTAGTTTTCTTGACATTTTCCACAATTCTTAAGAGAGCAATTCTTATATATTTATTTTTCAATGCTATTACATTACTTTAAAAATAATGTATCTTTAAGTATTTCTTCCATTTTCATTAATAGCCTATGGTTTTGGTCAAATGTATTTCTCTCAATATCATAATATTGAATGACTTCACTGAAGAGTATTTCAATTAACATTAATGGATTAAATAATCCAAATAAGAGGGCAAGTTTGTTTAAATATCTCAAACTTCATAAAGTTCAGTTAATATTATTACAGGAAACCCATTTGAAAGCAAAGGATGCAATTAGATTAGATACTAAATCATATTCAGTGTGTTAGTTAGTTCAGAACATTCTCAAAAGAAGAGAGGAGTAGCCATCCAAAATTATTAATAACTATAAAGACAATAAAGGAATGTTTTGTCTTGTTACTATCCGGTTTAATAACTAGATATACACTTTAGTAAACTTATATTGGATTCCAGGAATAGGTACCGATATGGTAAAACAACATTTTGATCATATAGTACAACTTTCTAAGGGACATATAATATTAATTGGTAATTTATCTGTATTCTAGATAATAAAGAATCAACATCACATAATAAAAGAAGAATTGCAGCTCAAATTGTTGAACGATTTTTTGAAAACTTACCTCTTGAAAGATATACATACCTTTGCTGATTCTGACTCTTTAGCGTATACTTTTTTCACATAGACATAATACGCATTCAAAGATAGAGTTTTGTTTTCTAATGATTTAGTAAATTCCTTAATTAATACTTAGGTGATTACATGTCCTTTATCTGATCATAATTCAATAATCTTCGAATGTTTACTTACTCCAACCCATAATGTTCAGATAAGTAGAATATCTGCCTATATAACAAAATTGAAAGATTTTAAAGAATTTATAACATCAGAAATTTAGAATTTTATTGAACAAAATAATATAAATGACATTAATGAAATTTTTGTATGGGATGCTTTAAAAGCTTACCTTTATGGCAGAATTATTAATTGGTATAACAAAAAGAGGAAAAGTTGGGATGAACAGTTAATAGACATACAAAATAAACTAGATTCATTGAAACGTATTCAAGAAAATGATATTAATAAAAAAGGATAAAAAAGAAATAAATTCTTTGAATAATAAATATATGGAAATACTGAACTATAAAACAATGATTATTTTAGAAAAATTCAAATTTTTAAAATACTCCACCAATCCTAGATCTCTGGATTTATTAGCTAATAAAACTAAAAAAATAAATAAATTCAATCATATAAATGAAATATTTCCCCCTAAAAAGAAAAAGACAGTCTCAGATATACAAAATATCTTAATTGAATTTCAAGATTTTTTTTACCAACATTAATCAACCATCCAAGATAATAGATTCTAACCAAGAAATCAAATCTTTCATTAATAAATATACAAAAAAGACTATCCAATGAACAAGCTACTTTTATAGACAGGCCCATCTCTTTTAAAGATATTCAATCCCAGATTACTAAATTAAAACTTAATAAAGCACCAGGAAATGATGGCATAATTCCAGAAATTTATAAGCTACTATCAGCTAATGCCTTAAAACTGCTTCATAAGGTTTACAATATTTCCCAAAATAATAATTCAATACCTTCATAATGGAAATAAACTTTTATCTCCCCAGTCCTCAAAACTAATAAGGACCCTGTTAAATGTTCAGCTTATAGGCCTATCTCCTTATTAAACATTGATTACAAAACATTTATGTCAATTTTTGCAGATAAACTTAAGAATGGTTTGCCCACATTAGTCGATGAAAATCAAATAGGATTTATAGTAAACCAAAATTCTTATGATAATATCAAAAGAATTCTATCCTTAATTGTATCAGTTAAATATTTAAGCAATAACCCACACCTGGGTGTGGGTAATGCTGGATTTACCCACGGTCAGTGTGGTTTGGTCACGAGGGTGAAGTTTGAGTGGCCAAACAAAGACAACCGTGGGTAAATCCAGCATTACCCACACCCAGAAGTGGGTTATTGCTATTATACAATGACATTATTTAAGAAAAAATCATTTTCTTAAATAATGGCATTGTATAATGCCTCTGTGCTGCCCTTCTGCAGCTGTCTGGTATTCTGAGGCAGTTCTGATGTACTGCGCATGTGTATGCTTACGCAGTACATCAGAGCTGTGGTTGGAAGCAATGGAGAAAGCAAGATCTCTGTTGCTTTTTACAAAGTGTCTCACTTTGTTAAAGGAGTTTAACATAGCGAGACAGCTTTAAAAAAACGTAACGGAGAATCTCCATTGCTTTTCTTAAAGCTGTCTCACTATGTTAAACCCATTTAACATAGTGAGACAACTTTAAAAAAAAGCAACGGAGAAAGGAAGAGCTCCGTTACTTTTTTTAAAGTTGTCTTGCTATGTTAAACTCCTTTAACATAGCGAGACAGTTTCTAAAAAGCAACAGAGATCTTTCGTTCTCCGTTGCTGCAAAAAAAAAAAAAAAGACATACTAATGGAAAAACACCGGGCAACTGGACCTTTTTCCATTAGTATAAGTCCTTGATTGGTAACCAAAAATAGCACAATACACCAAAAAGTCACTGCTCCGGCACTATTAAGGCTGCCCCGTGTAAAACCTCTTCAGTTCCTGCTTCACCTTAATACGTATCTCACCAGCATATACCACCAACGAAAATGAAGAAATTTTTAAACAGTTTAATGTTAAAACAAGAACATAGATCACATTCAACAAATAGATTAAGCTTAATCTATTTGTTGAATGTGATCTATGTTCTTGTTTTAACATTAAACTGTTTAAAAATTTCTTCGTTTTCGTTGGTGGTATATGCTGGTGAGATAAGTATTAAGGTGAAGCAGGAACTGAAGAGGTTTTACACGGGGCAGCCTTAATAGTGCCGGAGCAGTGACTTTTTGGTAAAAGTCCTTGATTTACAACATGCAATCAGCATGCATGTTTTGGAATATTAATGGGGGATCGTTGTATAATTAAAAAATAACTTAACCTTAATTAGTCTTGACATAAACTGTGCTTTCGACTCAGTCAATTGGGAATATTTATTTATATTATTAGAGGAATTAAACTTCTCTAATAGTTTTAGTAATCTAATTACAAGTTTATATCAGGGTAGCCAAGCATACATTAAAATAGGTAAAATATATCCCAAATATACCAATTATTAAAGGAACCAAGCAAAGATACCATTTATCCCCTTTTACACTGATTATGGAACCTTGGGCTAATTTGATATGATGAAAACATTGAAGGATATAGATTAAGCCCTAATGAAGTTTCCAAAATACAAATGTTTGCAGACAACATACTTATTACCCTAGGTGGTAATAATACATATATTCAAGCTCTTTTTAAAGATGCTGAATATTTTCAAAAAAATCAGATTTAACCTTTAATAATAATAAAACTAAAATCTTGACAATTGGCCCTAAAAAACTAGAATTATTGGATGTTTATAAAACATATAGAGCACAATCTGATGAACTACTTTATTTAGGCATGGTAATTGCTAACAACATAAAATATATCATTCAAATCATTTACAATAAAAGTTTGCTAGCAATAGGAAATATCATTAAAAATGGAATAAATCCAATTTTCTATGGATGAAAAACTTTTAATTATAAAAATGATTCTAGTACCCCAAATTCTTTATATTATCAAATCAATCTCTTTACCCAAGCCTAGCACACTAATTAAGAAATTTAATTCTATGATACATACATTTTTATGGTTCCCTATGAGACCTAGGATAGCCTTATCTTTTCATATGAAAAATTGTGAAAATGGAGTTATAGCTTTGCCTAATCTGAAAATCTACTCAATCTCTGCAATGGCTAAATTCATTTCTCTTCTTATAGATATCAAATACATGGCTAAGTGGAAGAATATTTTAGAAATATTAATGAGTAATGCAATAAACAATAATAAATCACAGAAATTAATTCTGCTTAATAACTTTTATCTGGATCTTAAAAGACTATTTTTCTACTTACTCCTCTCAGAACTTTAGATCAAATTATATAACTCTTCTTTTGAGATCATTTAGAAACTATATATATAAATTCAATTTATACAAAGATTGGTTATTTCTCCTATTTCCTATAGGTTACACGCAAGGTGCTATATTTTTTTCGGATTTTACGAAAATGTATTCCTTTCAGCAGAAAAATGTAATATTTTGGTCCCAAATGATGTCTAATAATGATCTGAAATCCATTAACTTATTGAAAAATTAATTTGATTTTGACACATCATCCTGGTTGGATCTATATAATATGTTTCAAATAAACGTGATTCAATGACTTTAACAACTAAAAGTTCTGTACCTAAATTAATTCAGTATATGGTGTTATCTATAAATCATAAATCACTAACTAAGAACATTTTATCTCACTTATATAAAGCAATTAAACTAGATCTAGATAATATATCAGATAATTACTGGAATTATTTTTCCTTAATTAATAACCATCCCCCAGCAGATAAAGACAAATTACATATATTACCAAGATGGAACATTTTCACATGGAGGTATTTGTATAGATCTTTTATCGCTCCACTTTCCTTAAGTAAATTTAATAATAAGAATGTTAACTATTTGAGGTGTAATAAAGAAGGTAATGCTGATTGGGCCCATGTGGTATATGATTGTTCAGAATTAAATAAATTCTGTAAAAACATTAATCATTTTTTACACGCAATTTTTACAGACAATTTTTTTCTCTGAAAAATCACTTATATTGTTCAACACTCTTGTTCCAAACTGTATTACAGAAGTTAATTAGCCTCTGCTCTGGTCTATGTTATCAGTAGCCAGGAAAACAATTACAAGAAACTGGAAGTCTAAATCTTCTCCCTCAGTGAATGAATTCAAAAATTTACTTTTTGAATCATGTAATTTAGAAATATTGACCAAAAAACAAGATCCTCTAGGAATACCATTGTATGCAACACATGGAAGAAAGTATATGATTTGTTAGACAAAAAATGTAATAGTAAATGTAACATTATTTATAAGAATTTCCAATTTATTAATCTGTATTTGTGGAGAAGGTCATTGTAAATAGTTTAAATGTGTTTTTTTTCTTCATTGTCATTATTACACATATTTAAAATTGTACATACTTCAAGATAATGTTTTTTTATCTATTTCAATTCAATAAAGCTGTTTAAAAAATTCACAAACAGGCAAAGGTGGGAGACAGAATTCTAAGTATATTTTTAGCCCATTTTCTGGATGTTATGCATTTTTCTGTTGTGTACATTATTCTTCTAAGCTAGCTATTGAATCAAATATGCTATATTATATTAACAATTCAGTACATGTAGTGAGCACATGAGAATATTATCAGCACCACAGGAAATGCAGTTATCAAAGTCACAGCATAGGACCAGTTACCTACTGCATTACTTTCAGCTTAGGAGAAAACAGCAACACTTTTGTAAGTACTTTGTTGCCTGACAAAACCGTTTATACTAGGCATTGCTAGAAATTAGACACACTTTAAGTGTGCAATCTGTTTGCTAAGCATTGACTGATGTTCATAGGTTCATAGGTTCATAGGTTCATACTAGGCTATCTGCCCTAGGGCATTTATAAGCCTAGCCAGAGTGTGTGTGGCTTTTACCACCCCTTAGGATGAGAATACTATACCCATTAGTTTGCTGTGCCTCTGTCCAGCAGTGATACAGAGATGATTCCCGGGGTAAACCTACGATCTCCCATCCACTCGTCAAGATTTCTCTTGAACAGAGTCAGTGAGGGGCTCTGCCCCACATGGACTGGGATTCTGTTCAATAGTGTAGGGAGTCTCTGGGTGATGAATCTGTCCCTCCAGCATGTCCTATTTATATCCGTGTTGAGGTTTAAGTCTCTTGCTCTCGTGGCTCTGGTGGATTTTTTGAGGTGGAGCATGTCCATTAATTCCGGGTTGGACATGGCCTTGTATGTCAGGCACAGATCACCTCTGAGCAGATGGTATGCGACTGAATAGAGCTGGAGTTTCTTCAGTCGGGCATCGTATGACATATGTTTGAGCCCCTTTATCCTTTTGGTGAGGAACTTTTGGGGTCTTTCCAACTGCTGCAGGTGTCGGGTAAGGTACATTCGAATGGGGCGTTGTACTCAATCATTGGTCTGATAAGTGAAGAGTACAGGGGTACAATGACCTCTCCTGATCTGGATGTGAATCCCTTCATGATCAGGTGGGCAATGTAGAAGGTCTTCCTAACCACTTTGGCAATGTGAGTGTCAAAAGAGAGGTTACTGTCAACTTGGGTCCCCAGGTCCCTGATAACTTCTTCCGTGTTTAATTGATTACCACCTATGTGGTAATTAGGGGTTACCTTGTTTTTCCCAAAGGGTATGACTATACATTTTTTGGCATTTAGCTTAAGGCCATGGCTCTAGCACCAGTTATCCATTTCTATGAGACCTCTCTGGAGGATGTCTGTGTCTGATGGAGTGTCAATTATGGTGCCCAGTTTGCAGTCATCTGCAAATTTTGTCAGCCACAATCCCCCTATGTTTGCCTGCACTTCAGAAAAATAAATGCCGAACAAGAGGGGGCCCAGGACTGAGCCCTGTGGGACACTGCTCGTGACCAGCTTAGAGTCTGACATGGCACCAGCAACTCTAACCCTGTGTGTTCTGTCCTTGAGCGAGTTTGCAACCCATCTTGTGACATATGGGTTTACATCTAAGATGGTGAGCTTTTCTATGATGCCCGAGTGGGGTATTGTGTCGAACGCTTTTGCTAGGTCAAGGTAGGCTGTGTGAACTGCCTTACCCTCATCAATGGCCTTAGTGACTGTTTTGAAAAAGTCGACCAAGTTC
>NC_056734.1:554860053-554932553 GCF_019279795.1 Protopterus annectens | reverse complement strand
GCAATGGAACACATATATTTAATTAACAAAGAAGATGAGACTAATGCCCTGGCTAAGCATGTACTTGAAAATGGATTCTCTCATAAATTCACATTTTTAGCTATTGAATTAGTGAACAGAAGTATGAGATTAGGAAATCTCAAGAATTATACAGAGCGCATAGAAACCAAATGGATCGTCAGACTACAAGCTGACAAGACTTGTGGTCTGAATGATAGAATTTCCCTCACCACTTTTTTATTGGACAGACCCTTGACACACTAGCCATTCTGTTTAAGTAACCATTGTAGGCTCATTAGGATTTATGTTATGTGCCAGCATTTTAAATATGTGACTATACTGATGTTTTTGTTGAAGTTATGCTAGATTTTATATATTATGATATTTCTTCAGAACTTTATTATATGCTATATATTCTCATACTTGCAATGTATCATAAGCATATGTTTTTGTATTTTTATCTGCGGTGGTGCAGCAGTAGCATTGCTGCCTCACAGCAAGAGGCTCTCCTGTTCGATTCTCGGCTGGAGTGCGGGGAGTGCCTTCTGTGTGGAGTCTGCATGTCCTCCCCACGGTTGGGTGGGCATTGGAAAGACATGTGTAAATGGGCATGCCTTCGCTGAAGGTTGAACGTCGAGCTGGCACCTCGACGTTCATGAAAATCTACTGCCAATCATTAGTGGACCGGAGTTCCGCTGTGGTGACCCCTAACCAGGAAAAGCCGAAAGACAACAACAACAACATGGCTGAAATGATGCTGTTTTTTTAAATCATTATTGAACAGTTAATTTGTTGTCTGTTATGATAGGATGTTAGATATTATTTCATCTGAAATTTTTACTAGTGTTGTTAAGTCTGAGGAAGCGTTCTTTACAGAACATGAAAGTGCTTACTTTCGTTTTATGCTGCAATAAATTTAGTTTTTCTGCCTTCACCTTGGTGTCACCTCTGGAGTTTTGTTTTTCATAGAAAATTAGCCAGACTATTGTGTTGGTACCATATTACTGCTCACCTTTGTAGCTACAATAAAAGATATAATTTGGTTCTTAGTAATAATCAATGTGCATATGTAGTAAGAGCTTCTTGCACTTAATAAGATTTCAACAGCTGTAGTTATGATGCAAGACTGACGTATGCCAGGCATTGGGCTGAAAGCCACAGTGCTTCTGCGTCCATAATTGCTTGAAATAATTAATATAAGGTAGATGAACATAGTTAATGGTTCAGAAAGAGTGACTGACCTAGTATGTCAATACTGCACATCTCCTGGATCATTTGCATGTGTATATCACACAACTCCTGGCTCCAGCATTGATATTTAAACTACAGTAACCCGTATTCCTTAAGACAAACACACAAAAATGTTAGTAGAAAATGTGTTCCCAAGCCATTACTTCAATGAAAAATGTAATCAATGAAAACAATAGAAACAAGAAATATAAATATGCAACTTTAATAAAAGTGAGCTGAGTAAAAAAAAAATAATAATTTTGCTGCTTGATTTTGCAACCAATTTTTTTCTGAATGCAATGTGAACCCTGTTTACATTCTTCGCAAAAACTCAGCATTTAACTCACATATGACTCGCAATATGTGAGTAAGGAATCATATGCCACAGCACATGCTCATTATTTACACGACCAGAAAATAAATTCACAATATCTACAAATAGTATAGTAGCTATAATACCTCAGCAGGGTAAGAGTTATGACAGAGCTACTCCCTCCTGGCCTGTCTGGAGTAAATCATTGTATGACTTTCACCCTTGTCAGATATTTCATTAAATTCTGCTGCTGCAGTTTGGTCAATGTTTCACAAAGAAAACAATAACAGAAGATCGGGCCAAATTCATCAATGACTACACTATGTATGCACTAAATGCACACTAACTGTACATGATCTGTATTCAAGAATATCCCTACCACATTTTTTGTGCTTTCTACTTACTCAGAGTGATTATACTATGTATACATGCAGTCTGCACTTTGTGGTAATGTTTATGAATCCTCCTCAGTTTTTAAGGCTGCAAGAAAATCAGTAGGAAAACTAAAATTAGGAGGAAGAAGGAGTGGGCTATGCTTGTATTGTCTGTTCACTCAGTTTTAATGAAGGTGAGCAGAATAAAAAGTTTCTTGTTGCTTAAATTTGCAAACAAACACTCAGTAGGCATTAGTGAATCCCAGGGGATGTGTTTTTTTTTAATTTACTACTTATGTACCCACAACTAACAATATATATTTCCTATTAGTAGCTTTGTTTATACCTTTTCTCAAAGCTGATGTGCAATGCATTTGCTAAGTCTGTGTAAGAAATTAGAATACATAAAATATTTGCCTTCATATGCTAATGATAAACAGTGTCACTTTGCATTTCACACTGTGACACCATACTGTAATGCATGGACATGACAAACAGATGTGACCTTGCGTACAATACTGAAGTGAAAAGTCAGAGCTGTGTCTCCAGGCATCTGTGGTCAGATATCATGTAATCTTAGTTCTGTGCCACCACCTGTCTGGCATTATCATGTACTTAAAACATTCTCTCATTTGATTGAAGCATTATCCCTCCCATCCCCTTTTATCTGTGCCTATCTATATGAGCTCTTTAAAATGCGCACATTCCTTACTCCATCTTTCTTACACTACTTGCTTTAATGCAAAACTGTCCTCAGACAAACAATGAAAATATTCATTTTGTAAAAATGTCAGTTTCATCATCCTTAATCAGTATCCTGTAATTGTGGGTAAATCACCATAGAAGTTGCAGCACCTGCAAATCTTGATTGGAAACATGTCCCTCAAATGTCCAGAGTTTTATATTATATTTTTCTTAGTTCCTCATAAAATTTGTGTTTTTCTGGCAAATCATGAGAGAGACTGAAGTCACTAAATGATGACGTACATATAAGTTACAGACTTCATATTCTTAAGAAAAACGTATGCTTACACAAATCCTGTTATTCTAGTAACTTTTTACGTTTATAGTAAAATATTTAAAATCTGCCCTTATTTTTGGGTCTTTGTACCCCCCATTATTTTAGGCTTTGTCCAGATGTCTTTTGCAAAGAGGTTGAGAGATTAAGACTAGGAAGTTATTTGTTTTTGCCATCTACATTCCTCACAGTAGACAGGCCACACTGATTTTCTGATTAAGATTATCTTTAACTATGATGAACATGACTCATTCAAAGCCTGACAGCTATGCACACAGCTTTATCTGTTAATTTCCAAGCCACAATAGCATTGATTCAAGTGTCTGAATAATTTCAAAACCTATCATTAGAGATAAATCATAGTGGAATGCAAACTATTTATTTATTTTTTCACTCTTTCATCTGGACATTGTTTTACAGATAGCTGTGAAATGTTAATCAGGATTGTCGCTTGTCCCTCTCTATCATAGATGACAAGGAGGTGGAGTATTTTGTTTAGATGCTTTAATACATAGAAACACATCAGGATGGATAGCAGCATCATAAAAGATAAACAAACTGATTAACAGACAGACCTTACATACATACATGCTTACATCTGAACAGCTTACTATAAAATGGCAGTCTAACTTTCACGTGCTCAGTATTTATACACTCGCGCAAGCCCTTGGATAGTTTGTTAAAGGTACACATACACACATTGTTCTACAAAGGTCATATATGGTTTGTCTAATGCTGATGCATTTTATCCCAAACCAAAATAATATCTTGCAGCTACCCTAACGTTTCAAATTTCTTGTCTTTGGCATGCGTGTAGCAAATTAATAGGCCTCTCAGGAAGTTCAAGGTTGCTGAATCTTACGACCATTGCATCTTGCCATTTCCCACTCTAGACTCTGCCTCCCCTCTGAAGGTGGGCTAAGCCAGTCAAACCTGTCGTGAATTTATGAATATCCATCTAATTATTTTGGTCCCACTTGAAGGAAGATAGCATATCACACTGCTTTACATGCAGGTGGCATCTGTTCCAGATGCGAGGAAGATGCTGAGTTTTCAGTCTCTATCTCTACCTTGTTTTACTGATCTGTTGAATCAGGCTTACATCTATTGATCTGGTATTTGAGGGAATGTCTGAGTGATTTCTGATAGTACAAGAGTTCCTGGACTACTGAGTCCTAAATGCTTTGAAGGCAAGGCATAGGCCTCCTCTGAGGAGCCTATAAAACTAAGCAAAAGAGGGACAGTGCTTCTAGTTTTTTCTGGTAGCTTAGGGATTTTAAGCCTGTGCTCTACTTTATTAGGAACTTCTGGAGTCTCTCCAATAGTTTGTTATGTCTGGAAAGATACATCCTAAAGGAAACAATGTATGTTCTAATTGGTCTGATCGGGGTTGAATACAAGAGGACAGTAACCTCTTTAGATCTGGATTATATTCCCTTGGCAATTAGCTGCAACAAGTAGAAGGATTTCCTTACATCTGCTGCTATATGGAGATGAAAACAGAGGGGATTATCAAGCAATGTTATTAGTTCTGTAACTACATTTACATTTTGAAATGAGGTATTGTGAGCACTGTATGTTTGGGAATGATTTGTCAACCAAATGTGACAATGCTGCGTTTTTTAGCATTTCATTTAAGCCCATTTCAATACACCAGACATTTATAAGTATAAATTCCTGCTGGAGGACTTCTGTATCTGAGGAGGGGTTGACAATGCCTCCCAATTTGCAGTTATTTACAAACTTGGTTAACTATAGATCTTAGTTTTAAGTTTGTAGGTCAGAAAATTAATTATGAAACAAAAGCAGTCCCAGCACTGTGTCCTACAAGACACCACTGGTTGCATGTTTTCTAATGCTGCCCTGCCACCTGTGCCATATAGGTTCTGTCTTTTAGCCAATCTACTATCCATCTTACCACGTAATGGTCTATCTATAAACATTTAGTGTGTTTGTTATGCTAGCATAGGCGATGGTGTGAAGGACATGAAATCTGAAAAACAAACATTTGTCATCTCTGATTTGCCAGAAATCTCCTATTTGTAGGGATACACCACAAATATGAGATAAAAATCAGTAGCATTCTGGGAAGTCAGGGAGAGTAGAGAGATATGGGTTAATGTATTTAATTTTTTTGTATTCATGTGAATAAAGATGTCCTCCCCACCCACAGCAGATCAAATCAATGGTCATTTCCCTGCCTTTTGATTTCACTCCCTTCTTCCCCCATCATAAATATAATGACCATCATGCTGTAGTTTCATTTCTAATCATTCATTGTTAATCCTAACCCATAGACCCAATCACTGCAACAGTTAATTTAAAAATGAATAGATCCATTCTCTGAAGAGTTCTCAGGCTTCATTGTCCAATATACAGGACACTACCTCTCATAACAAGAAACAAATAGGTAAAATGAGGAATGCTTATGCCAACAATAGGTGAGAAGCTCACTTCTTGTTTAAAACTCAAAAGCACATTCCTCAGTACAAAAAAATAACATTTCTCAGGCTGTCCCCCAACTCAAGCAGGCTCCTTTCTTGCAATACAGTGAACATAAGTGGCCACACAAAGGCGGTATTCCAATGTGGCACTCCTCATTATCTTCAGGAAAAGGCAGAATGGAAGCAGACAACATCTTCTTAAAAGATAATCGCCTCAAGCAAGAACCTAATCCAACAATAAACTGAACACATTGCAGTGTTTGTCTTTTAAACAGCCAGGCTTCCTTGTTGTTTATATAATATCACTCATCTCTTCATACTATGCCTCTGGTCCAATCCCCACTGTAGTCTTAGCCAACCACAGCACTTACATGATGTGACTGGTCCTAACAGAAAACATGCACAGCCTGCAAGCCCAATCTCAATTAAACACTTTTAAAAAACAAAAACAGCAACATGGCTCATTCCCAGATTGTTAACATACTGGAACATGAGGCCTAGCTGAGCTTATATTTAAGTTCTTGCTTAGCTCAAAACAGTTCTGGCTCTCCCACTGTTAGTAACTCATTATTTATTCTTCTCAGATGTAGGGTATCAAGCAGAAAAATGTGTTTAGCTTCAACCTGTAACAAATATGTAGTTTTATCAAGAAACATATCAACATTGTGCTACGGATATAAAAAAGCAAACATCTCAAATTACACTGATTGGAAGAATGATTCTCCAGAAAGTGTTGTGCCACTGACATTGTTGTAGAGGCATTCCTAGTGTCTTTAAGATGCTCTAAAATTTGCATTCTAATTGTCCTTGGTATTTGTTCCACATAAAAAAAATTGCCTTTCGACTTCTCCCATTGGGGTCACCACAGTGGATCACCTGACCGCAAAATGATTGGCAGTTGAGTTTTTTCAGTGTCAAGTTGCTAGCCTGGTGCCCAAACTTTATATAAAGCACACACACACATGCACCTACTGCATATTTTTAAAACTCATTCATCCACATGGAGGGCATGCAGACTCCACACAGAAGAGGTCTATATTATATTCTCGAAAGCCAACAATGTTGAATCTGACATTGTCAACACGAGAATAGCGAATGCTCAGAATCTTGAACGTGTAAATGGAAATCTCCGTAAGGGGAGATTTCCATTTACTGCAATGTAGTGCGGTCTCAGAGTTGGTATATTTAAGTAGTGGGGGTGTGGTGTGGGGGGCACAGTCCCCCATGTGGGGAGTGCTTGCCTCCGTGCTTAAACCTGTTAGGGTACTTTTTTCTTTTTTTTTGTCTTTTTATAAGGTCGACATTTGAAGACATTGACCATATGGTGTCGACTATATGGTGTTCGATGTTTTCAATCGTCAATCTTATAATATAGACCTATATGGTGTTTGATGTTTTCAATCGTTGATCTTATAATATAGACCCAACAGAAGTCGGTCCATCTGAAAACCGAACCAGAGGACCTGTTGCTGTGAGGTGACAATGCTAACTATTGCAGCTGACATGCGTTCCAGAAAATTGTATTATATATTTATTTATTTATTTATGTTACATTTGTTAACCGGCTTAGTCCAGCTGAGCGTTAGCTCGTTTTCAGTGGAGACCCAAGGAGAAAAGCTCCACAATCAGTATTAACATTTTACATACAGTCAGCAAGAAAATTGCATTGGCAGCTATACAATTAGTTAGAGAAATAACATTTTACAATAAAATTTTACAGAAAACAGTTGAGTACAAATGTTAGAGATCAGACTGCAAAAAGCATTTACAACAAATCATACAGAAAAGCAGTAGAGTACAATGTCAAAATTCTTACAACAAAAACTTAGGTACAATGTCAATGTAGGGAAAACAGCGTTCATTATTTCTAAGTAGTTATACACAGTATAGGTACAGATGGAGTAGTAAGGTAATGTAGAGGTTAAGCAATGAGACAGAGAGGTAGATGAATATTAAGACAGACAGTGGAAAAGAAAGGGGGGATGATGGATATTCCTTAATTAGATTTTGTTTGAACACATCTCTTTCCCCATCATATCAACATTGCAATGGCAACTCATATTCTTCAGCACTGCTCTGAATGCCATTATTTTTGTTGAAAAGTTTGGTACACATTTCCCAGTTAATCATCTCAGTAGGGGATTCACTTCAGAAGCTCGAAATACTGAAATCTTGAATTTCAGTATTTCGAGCCCAAGAAGCCAAATCCACACAACAACAAAAACTGAAAACTGCGAAATTCAAAAAGCTCGAATACCGGAGGTTTTGAATTTTGCGGTTTTACTACACATGCACACACACACACACACACACACACACACACACACACACACACACACACACACACACACACACACACATGCCATCCTCCACACAAACACACACAATCTCTCTACTACATGAAAGCAGGGGGGGCAAGCTCCCCTGCACCCCCCTCTGTGGGGGGCTGCACCCCTGCACCCCCCTACTTAAATATTCTCACTCTGAGGTCGCACTTCATACAAACACACACAAAACACCACCACTCAAGCTACATTCTCCTTGCACACACACATCACAGCAACAAAACACACTGACACACACCACAGCTCCTACCCAAACCCCTTAACACACACACTTACCTGAATACATGACCACAGCAAAAGTTTAGAAGCGTGAAATTCAAACCCTCCGGTATTTGAGGTTTTGAATTTTGCGCTTCTACACTTTTGCTGTTCTGTGGATTCGGCTTCTTGGGCTCAAGATACTGAAATTCGAGATTTCAGTATTTCGAGCTTCTGAAGGGAACCCCTGTAGGACATTCCTGCCAGTTGGGTTTGACCTGTTGCTTACAGATACTATTTTCTAGCAACATTACTTTCTTTCTTCAGAAATTAAAATGTTATTTGTTTAGGTAAACTCCATTATGATATACCCCTTCTAGGCTTTACACAAAGTGGCGCTGTATCACATTCCTTTCATTCCTAAGTGATCATGTTGCATGTAGAAACTCACCACTACAGTTAGCATCTTTCTGGTATTTTAAGAACATTTTTGCCTATTTAATAACATTTTATAACTTTTTTACAGTTTGCTCAGTTACACTTGCTAGGTTTGTTTCTGTACAGTCACCTGGCAGTTTAAAATATCTGATTGCACCCCATTCTAGTTAATCTAAATGTTTTTCTCCACGTTTTGCACTTTTACCACTTCCTTTTGCATTAAACTGCAACTTAGTTAAGCCACATATATTGTGCATTTCTTTAGCACTGGGTTGTTTATGTAGCAAATAGATCCCCCATTTTTTATCACTGACTTTGAAAGTACATTAGATTAAAACGTCATCTAGCTAATAAAAGTGTTGCCTGTGATTTTCCACCGTTTCTCTTACTCATAACTTATTTTACATTAAAGTACTGTTTTTATTTGGTTTTCTATTCTAAGTGTAAACTTGCTGAGGGCAGTAGTGATTATTCATGGGCAGGGAATAATTTGCTTCTGTGCTGAAAAGTCGACATTATTGACTGGAGCTCTAGCTTCCTTCTTATTGGTTCTTCCACTTCTTCCACTCATTTTAAATTGTGGGCAGCAATGCTCTGTGTAGCATTGCGCAATGCAGTATTTGACAAGCACAAATGCTTTCATTTTCAAATTCTCTCAGGAAACTTAGTTAAATCCTCCTCCCATTTATAGCTGGATAACCTGCAGAGTTAAGCAGCTGTACATCGTTGCATGTCAAGGGCGATCTCAAAGGCAGTCTTGACAAATTATTTTGCTATCTACTTGGTAAGATGCTCTGACTGAATTTTCTCTGTCTATATGTGTACCACAAATCAACACCTTACCTACTAGTTGAAACATAATTGCAGAAAGAGGAACTGGTCTTGCACTAAGAGTCACATGGCTCCTCATGTGGAGACTTTAGTTGTTCTTTCAGGCAGACAGTACTGAAGGGAATCAGCTCCAAACTGCCTAAGCACTTCCCCCTTCTTTAGCCACATTAGAAAGCATCTGAAACCATGGGTTTGTATTTCCCTCTGTTTCTGCAACAATATTGGTTGAAATGGGCATTCTAAGACAATGTAGCAATTGACTCATATTTACTGACAACCACCTACCCCTTAAACAAACTGATACAGTGTGTCAAGAAAAAGCCCTGATATGAATTGCCTACAAAAACAAGTGGGCTATGTGTCCCATACAACACCTCACTATACCAATCAAGTGGCTGAGACAATGCACATAGACCTGCATATGCCAAGGCTCATAAAAGTAACCTACCTAAACCACAAAGGCTTCTTAAATGTAACTTTAGAAATAAGTACCCTCAGCAGCCTACACAAACTCACAAACACAGGCAGCACCCACCATGAAACATACATCTTAGAGTCACATTGATTCAGTTCGAAAGCCAATAAGGCAAGCTTGAGTAGAAAGATAGGAATAAAGTGCGAACCAAAAACTAAACTTGCAAACCACGCACTTGAAGGAAATAAGGCTCGAATCCTGGAAGCACCAAAAACTTTAATATTCCACAAGGAGCAAACAAATTAACGCTGACAGTCACAAATACGTTTTCGATTCCAAGTCTTCCTCAGAAAATAGTAGTCAAATATCAGATGTCCATAGGCTACTCCTTTTATACCCAAAATACTTAATTATTAATCATGTTCAATTCATTAAGCAATTAAGCCTTAAAGGAACACCTTATGTTCACATTCAAATACTGAATATAAAAACATAATAAACCCTTTTAATTACTATACATAAAAATATATATAAAAAACCTTATATATATTTAATTATAAATATAACATCTATATATATAAAAAAACATAATAATGTAGTTATATCATATTATTCAAAATTTTCACATCATCTAACATGAACTGATGTTACAATCTGGTGTTGCAAGTGACATATAACCAAGCTGATAGTCAAAAATAATAAGAATACTACTAAATGTATGTATATGAGTCCCAAATTTATCTATCACTCAAATATTAGATAAAAAATTCATAATGAATACTTTGCATATATTTAATATTAATAAAAACTTGATATATAAATATATTAATAATAAATACAAATCAATCTCTGATGTCTAATATAATAAAAAATTGCATAAAAAATTACTTCAAAAATATTATTTTTAACAATTACTAAAAAAAGGGGGGGAAAAGAAGACACAATAATATAATATAATAATTTCATATAGGATAATATGATGTATGTCTTTAGGTGACTAGGACCATAAAAGTATATAAATGTACTTATAGTTATATACAAATACTACACTTGTACATATAATACCACTAATGTAACCACTAATGGAGATGTGAATTTGCTGTACATATCTATTGAAACATTAAATACAACCCTAGTGTTATAGATAATTAAATACTGGCTATAATAGAAATTATAGCTTGGCTGCTCTCATTTTCAACACCGGTGCAATGGAAATGATGTCATTAAGGCCTGGGGGTCTGTTGGCTTCAAGAGTTAACTGCCATAACAATTCTTTATATTCAATAGATGTTTCCCATAGGCCGCCTCTGACATCCTTATCAACCACTTCCAACACAAAAAAGTTGAAAACTGCTCTAGGGCAACTAGCTTTATGCCTATATAGGGCATTGTTCACACAATTAGTCTTGATCTCATAGTTGTGTTCATACACCCTTTTCTTGAGCTTTCTTTCGGACTTTCCTACATAGAAAGCCTCACATACTCTACATACAGCGATATACACAATACCCATCGTATCACAATTAGCAAAGCATTTGCTCTCAATGACGAAATCACGACTCGGTATATAAATAGCATTCTTTGACATAATGTATGCACATTGGGGACATCTCCCGCACTTATATGTACCTCTCCTTTCAGATTTTAACACCTCCATATGACTTTTACTTTCCAAAATTGTCTTTAAACATCTCCCTTTTCTATAAGTACATTTCAAAGGTTGTTGGAACAAACAACTAAGATCCGATAAATTCCCAAACTTCAACCATTCTTCTTCCACCATTTTCTAATTTTGACAGCTTGACCACTAAAATCTATTACCAAATTACCATCCAATTCAGTCCTTTTTTGTAGTTTGTTGGATTCCCACTCCTTACCTAGACCCAAAATTGGTTTGAATATGGAAATTCTACCTTGCTTCACTTCTTCAGCAATGTTTTTAATAAATTCTAAAGGGTAATCTCTTTCCCTAAACATATTGCACAATACCCGACATTCCTCATCAAAATCACAATCCCTTGAAATCATACGACTGGCTCTTACAAACTGTCCTTTGACCACGCCTTTCTTTTGAAAATATGGATGAGCGCTATTGTAAGATAAATACGAATCTGAAAATGTTTCCTTTCTAAAAATCTTGGAAAAGAAACCCTTTTCTTCTTTCCCTATATATAAATCCAAATATGTCAGAGCTGTTCTATCCATCTGATATGTGAATTTCAAAAATTCAGTGGACTGAGAAATATACTTGAAAAATATATTGAATTCCTCCTCAGATCCTATCCACAAAAAACACATATCATCTAGAAAGCGTTGGTACAACTTCCAACAGTGTTTGAAGGGAGAATTAGTAATATATTTTTCTTCCCATCCACTTAGAATAATATTTGCATAAGTTGGGGCACATCTAGCGCCCATCGCTATACCTTGAATCTGTTTAAAAAATTCACCTTCATAAAAGATGAAAATATTAGTAAGAACCAGATCCATCAAGGACATGATTAAATAAAAATCATTGTTACTGAATTTACCGTAGTCCAATAGGGCTTCCTCAAACCATCTCATACCTTCAATATGTGGTATGGCAGAGAACAAATCAATAATATCAATGGTTATGAACATTATTTCTTTGTCAAACACTTCAGAAGTCAGATTAGCTAGTAGCGACCATGAATCTTTAACAACTGCCTGACCTGATATTGACATAGCCTTTAATTTGTTATCTAGCCACTTAGCTATCGGAGCCATCACAGAGTTTGCAGACGCTACAATAGGTCTCATAGGGGGGTTACTAGTGTTCTTATGTACCTTAGGTACACCAAAAATGGTGGGCGTCATAGGTTTTTCCACTTCTAAAAACTTGTATGTCTGAAGATCAATAGAGCCATCTAACAACATATCATATAAAGCCATTGTCACCTTCCTATTACTAATGTTAACTTCATTAAGCGAAGCTCTTACATATCTTGTTTCATTATTCAATAAATCCATCATTTTAGCTTCATATGTTAGCTGATCCATGATAACTGTCCCCCCGCCCTTGTCTGGTTTACACACTCTGATACTAGAATCATGGCTTAATTTGTTAAGCAGAAGGTGTTCTTCCTTAGTCATATTATAGCTAACCTTATCTTTAGATAATTCTATCCTAATTTTATTTTCTATCAATGATTCAAAATTCTTTAATTGGGGGTGGAGGGGTGGGTTGAATGTGCTTTTACGCCTTAACTCATTATTAATTTTAGTCGCTTGCTGTCCATGAAAAAATAATTCAAAATTTTTCTTTCTTAAAAATAATTTTATATCAATCAATAATCTTGATAGATCTGCTTTCTTATTGGGAACAAACTTGAAGCCTTTGGAAAATAGGGAAAACCAAGTCTCATCAATATCCGACTGGCTATAATTAAAAATATTATACCCATTGTAACTCCATATGTTACCAGCTATCTTGATTGTGTCAATGACAGTATCAGATCTACCTACCACTGCATCTGTTCTTTGCTGTGGTTCGGATTGTAATTCCGATTGTAAAAGGCCATTTGACGCCCCCTCCTTCTCCCCCTCCCCCCTATCTGATAGTTTTTTTGAAAAGTACTGGATTGTTGATAATTCTTAATTCTTTCAGATCTCCTCAATTGTGGGAATTTGGCTTCATCATCCACATCAATAAATACATCATTATCCATAACAACCTCATTCCCAGTCTGTCTGTTATTATTCGACTCATAACCAAAATCAAAAGAATTATTGAATTTGAATGGTCTCGGTTTGGGATAACATATGTTATCCTTATATTCTTGAATATCCCTATCCAACTTTTTACATTTTCTCTCATATACATTCCTAATACTTATTTCTATCCTTCTAAGCATCTCCTGATACTTTTTTTGATTGTTTTCTACTGTAAAAAGCAGGTCAGTAATAATACCATCATTCAATTGGTCAATTTTGCTCTGTAAATTCTCCATTTCCCTTACATTTTCACTGATTAAGGCCCTTAAAATAGCTAAGCCACATCTATTAAAAATACTTAGTAATTCCTTATGTAATTCACCCCCTTCTTTAACTCTGATATACCCCTTCTAGGCTTTACACAAAGTGGCGCTGTATCACCTTCCTTTCATTCCTAAGTGATCATGTTGCATGTAGAAACTCACCACTACAGTTAGCATCTTTCTGGTATTTTAAGAATATTTTTGCCTATTTAATCACATTTTATAACTTTTTTACAGTTTGCTCAGTTACACTTGCTGGGTTTGTTTCTGTACAGTCACCTGGCAGTTTAAAATATCTGATTGCACCCCATTCTAGTTAATCTAAATGTTTTTCTCCACATTTTGCACTTTTACCACTTCCTTTTGCATTAAACTGCAACTTAGTTAAGCCGCATATATTGTGCATTTCTTTAGCACTGGGTTGTTTATGTAGCAAATAGATCCCCCATTTTTTATCACTGACTTTGTAAGTACATTAGATTAAAACGTCATCTAGCTAATAAAAGTGTTGCCTGTGATCTTCCATCGTTTCTCTTACTCATAACTTATTTTACATTAAAGTACTGTTTTTATTTGGTTTTCTATTCTAAGTGTAAACTTGCTGAGGGCAGTAGTGATTATTCATGGGCAGGGAATAATTTGCTTCTGTGCTGAAAAGTCGACATTATTGACTGGAGCTCTAGCTTCCTTCTTATTGGTTCTTCCACTTCTTCCACTCATTTTAAATTGTGGGCAGCAATGCTCTGTGTAGCATTGCGCAATGCAGTATTTGACAAGCACAAATGCTTTCATTTTCAAATTCTCTCAGGAAACTTAGTTAAATCCTCCTCCCAGTTATAGCTGGATAACCTGCAGAGTTAAGCAGCTGTACATCGTTGCATGTCAAGGGTGATCTCAAAGGCAGTCTTGACAAATTATTTTGCTATCTACTTGGTAAGATGCTCTGACTGAATTTTCTCTGTCTATATGCGTATCACAAATCAACACCTTACCTACTAGTTGAAACATAATTGCAGAAAGAGGAACTGGTCTTGCACTAAGAGTCACATGGCTCCTCATGTGGAGACTTTAGTTGTTCTTTCAGGCAGACAGTACTGAAGGGAATCAGCTCCAAACTGCCTAAGCACTTCCCCCTTCTTTAGCCACATTAGAAAGCATCTGAAACCATGGGTTTGTATTTCCCTCTGTTTCTGCAACAATATTGGTTGAAATGGGCATTCTAAGACAATGTAGCAATTGACTCATATTTACTGTCAACCACCTACCCCTTAAACAAACTGATACAGTGTGTCAAGAAAAAGCCCTGATATGAATTGCCTACAAAAACAAGTGGGCTATGTGTCCCATACAACACCTCACTATACCAATCAAGTAGCTGAGACAATGCACATAGACCTGCATATGCCAAGGCTCATAAAAGTAACCTACCTAAACCACAAAGGCTTCTTAAATGTAACTTTAGAAATAAGTACCCTCAGCAGCCTACACAAACTCACAAACACAGGCAGCACCCACCATGAAACATACATCTTAGAGTCACATTGATTCAGTTCGAAAGCCAATAAGGCAAGCTTCCATGCAGTCCTATATCCTAGTCACAGATAACACTACTCCATAGTAAGACACAGCAATGCACCACTCACCAAGCTGTGCCAGGAGAAGATTGCAACCATTTGTCAGGATTCAGCACATCACACATGCACTGAGGTCCCTGTATCACAAGTACACATATGGCACAGTCACAGTGCACATTGGTGTAATGAGTTGGGATGTACTACCCTGGGCCACATGAAGAGCAACTTGACAAAGTTCTCAGAATATGTGTCTGAGAGTTGAGGACCTAACCTTGAGCAACCTTCCACCATCCCCAAGAATGATGCCACAATACCAACAAACAGTTTGGACTTCAACAATTGGATTAGTTTCTAGTGTCATTCAAAGGGGATCCCTCAAGGCTTTTGTATATTGGCTAAATCTTTGTCTACCCCAAAGTGCCTTTAAAGCTTCAAATATAACAAAAACAGAATCCAGACAACATAAAGGTATTGCTGTTCAATGCTATGAGCCAAAATGAGAAAACTGTACTCCCTACAGGGACTCCTTACCCTTGAAAAATTGATATATGCATTGTCACAGAAACCTGGTTCAAGACCAATGAGTGTACTCCACCTTTGTAGGGTTTCAATACCTTCCACACGTTCATGCCTACTACTTTTAATGAAGGCACTAAATGCAGTGGTGTCACCATACTCTAAAAAAAAAAATCACCTTCAGACTCATTAAACAAGATAATAGCCTAGATCACCTCCATGTCTAACTTACTGTTAACAAAACTCCTTATAATATCATAGCTAACTATAGGGCCCATCGGCACATACCTCTTACCTAACTGGTATGGAATCCTTATGCATTAGGCCAAATGCTATCTACCTAGGAGATTTCAAGTGCCCCCCCCCCCCCCCCCCCATCAGTTGGGAGAGATATACATCCTCAGACATGTATACCCAGAAATTTCTGTTTTTTATCAACAGAAATTGTCTGGACCAGTTACTTCACACCCCACCCTAGGGTGATAAAATCCTGCACTTGATCCTTAGCAACATGGGGCAGCTTTGCCCCCCACCAATTATCACTTCTTCCCTGGAAAACTGCATCACAAATCTGTCAGACTCACAATAAGACTGAAGCAGGAAACATCTTCCAATGTCTCGGTATTCAGATTATGCTAAGGCTAATCTAGAAAAACTGAATGTCAGCCAGACCAAATTCAAAATCCCTCTCAAACCTGGTGATCCCACTATCTATGCAGAAGCCTTGCCACCACATTCTATGTACATATAAATAGCTGCATAGGCACATCTGTACCCACTAAGGTAAATAGAATGCAAAAGTTAAGAATAAACCCTTAATGGTGGAACTGAAATATTTATTATTTATTTATTTATTTCACATTTGTTGACCAGGTTGGTCCAACTGAGCACATGCCCATTTTCAGTGGAGACTCAGGAGGAAAGCTCCAAAAGCAAATTCTTTACATAATAACATCGCTTAGAGTATAAATTAGATAACATACAGTGAAGTAAAAATTACATCATAATTGTTAACAAATAAAGAGCTATCATTTGCAGCTAAGAAATTCTTTAACAGTAAGTAGATTAGGAAAAAAGTAAAAGAAATAAAGAAGGGGGAGGCCAAGTAGGATGCTAACAGGAGCAGATCCAGTTTTTCTGGAAGTAGTGTTTCATTTCTTTTTTTAAGCTGTTTGTTTGTGATAATTAGCTTATCTTAAACCCTAAAAAAACAAAGCTACTTCTCTTTCTCCCCAAAACCAAAGTGTTAGAGGGGAGGTAGTTCCAGATTTTTGTTATGGATGTTTTATATAGGAAATTGCCTATATTGATTTTGGGTGTACGTTTCTAGAATACATTTCTCTAAACTGTGGAGGGCACGAGGGGGGAATAGTAGGTAACCAGATGAGTGAGAGAGGCACAAACAGTGAGTTTATTTAGTATGAGGTGAATTAAATGTAGCTGGGATAGTTTAAGATGGTGGGAGAATTCAAGCCATTGTAGCTTATAGAAAGCTATACAATGGTGAGTAGGACTGGGAAAAATTGACTGCAAATTTTGCAGTTTTATTATAGGTTTGTTCTAACCTAGAAAATAAACAGGATTAAAGGTTGGTGAGGACTGGTGATCCATAGACGAGGCCTGGAGGGAGACAGGCTTGGGCTAGGGTCTGTCTAGAACCAGGAGAGAGGAATATAGCACTGAAATATAGCATGCCAAGTTTTTGGTTAGTTTTCTTAATCGCTTGGTGAATGCGTCATCAATAGTCATTCCCAGTAATTTTGTGTGAGAACCTACATTTATGATGGTGTTATTTAGTGAAGAGATAAAGAAGGTAGTTTTAAGGTGGTCTTTGTTTTTGGTGATAAAGAGAACTAGCTTTGTTTTTTAGAGTTTAAGATCAGCTGATTATCATTTAGCCTGTTTTCAACAAGAAGGAAAGATTGTTGATATAAACAGACACTATAGTAAAAGAAAAATGTCATTGCACAAAAAAGTAAACAACTCTCAGTATGCTAAAGGTGCTCTTACTGAACTATACAGGGAACTCTGCATGCTGATCAAATAAACCAAAGTCATATTTGAGGTAAAAATAATCAGCCAGGTGAAGGATATCAACATTGCCTTCTTTAGCTATGTTGGACACCTCAGAAACAATGCCCAGCACTGCACAGATCTAACATTAAATAACATCACATACTCTGACCCAGAGGAAAAAGCCAATCTACTAACAGACACATTTAGCTCTAATTTCACCCCCACTCCAAAGTTCATAGACCATATACCCACATCCACATCCCCATCCCCATCCCCATCAAAGTTCCCAAGAACTTGTCCTCAAGGCACCATTCATGATCAAGAACACTACTTTGATAGAGTCAGGTATCATACCAAGCTACCTACTGGTCAGCCTGAAACAGGATCTGTCAAACCTCCTAGGAGAAGCTATTAAATTTCAACCTAGAAAAAGGCTTTCTGCCCATTGAATGGAGAATATAAACAGTCATTCCCTTACACAAATGTGGAATATCACTGGACCCTGATAATTACAGAGCCGTAACCAGCTGCATTTGTAAGGGTATGGACAGGATCATTAGGGAATTAATAAATAAAGGCACAGGCAATGTATAATCTCTTGACCCACACTAGTTTGGTTTCACTGGGTACAGATTCTGCTTGCTTAACATGGTTGATTTCTTCAAGAAATTTACAGAGGGAATGGATGTGGACAGATCAGAACACATTGCATATCTAGACCACGTCAAGGTGTTTTATACCATTCCACATTCAGACATCATGGATAAACTCTCTTAGCTAAATGTAAATCCCACTGTAACTCACTGAATGGCAAACTGGCTCACAAACAGAATCCAGGAAATTAGGATGGGTGGCTCTGTCTCCGCCAAATGACCTGTCACTAGTGATGTACCCCAGGGTTTAGTCCTTGGGGCACTACTCTTCAGAATTTACTTCTGTGAGGACAAAGCAAGTGTTGAAGATTTATAGAAGACCAAGTTTGCAGATGACTGTAAATTTGGTGCCATCATAAATTCCCCATTGGACATCTAGACTCTTCAAGATGGCCTTGTCCAAACAAATGTCTGGTGTCAAGACTAAGGACTGAAACTAATTGCTAAGAAACGTATAATAACATCCTTCAGCAAGCATGATCTTCCTTATAACTATCACAAAAATGGCATCCCTCTAAAATCAATCACATAGTCAGGCATTTGGGAATGTATGTCAGCAATGAACTGTCCTTTGATCACCACATTTCCACTACTATAATGAAGTCCTTCTTCATTATACTGCTTATATCAAAACATATGGTGCCCAGACTTGGAATGTAATCATTCAGTCATCACCATAGCTAATTCCCTGTCTGACCTAAATACAATCACACAGAAATCCGTCTTATCCATTGAAAACTGGCTCACCAAGAATCAGATAATTCTAAATCCTAAAAAGACTAAACTCCTGCTTTTTATCCCCAAAATAATGAACCATCTTTAATCTTCCTTCTCCTTCTCATCCCTCAATAACACACCCATCACAGCTAAATCTCACACCAGACTACTGGGGGTCATCATTGATGACCATCTCAGGCTTGACCTGCATGTTCTCAACAACATAAAGAAAACCCACCAAAAACTTGGACTCCTTTATAGAAACAAAAAAATTTCTGTCCAGTAAAGCTAAAGTCTCCTTACCCCATGCTTACCTTCTCACTAGCCTATTCTATGGTTTACAAATCATCACTAACCTTTACACCACTCATAGGTTCACAGGTTCATAGGATGTTACTAGCCTATTGGCCCAGAGTCCCTTATAAGCCTAGCCAAGAATTTTGCCCATGTTCTCTCAAAGTCAGCACCTGTTTCCCCTGTCCAGCAGGGACACAGGTGGGATCTCAGGGGTGTATTTTCTGCTTCCCATCCAGTCGTCCAGGTTCCTCTTAAAGAGGGATAGAGAGGTACTCCACTTGACATGGAGAGGGAGTCTATTCCACAGATGGGGGAGTCTTTGGGACACAAATCTATCCCGCCAACAAGTTCTATTAATGTCATAGACCAGGTTAAGGCCTCATGTGAGGGCTGCATGAGTGGAGTTTGACTTACAGATATGCAACAACTCCATCAAGGCTAGGTCTGAGATGGCATTGTATGCCAAACACAGTCATCTCTGAGCAGTCTGTACGAGACTGAGTAGAGGGACAGGGCTTTTAGCCTATCTGTATAAGATAGGTGTTTGAGACCCTAGATATTCCTAGTAAGGAAACTCTGTGGTCTCCAGCTGCTGCATGTGCTTGGCAAGGTACATACTGAAGGGGGCATTGTACTCAATAATGGATCTGATAAGGGAGGAGTACAGGGATGTTATGACCTCCTTGTTCCTGGATAAAATACCCTTATTTATGAGGTGGACTATGTAGAAAGCCTTCCATACAACGGAGGCACCGTGGTGTTCAAAAGTCAGGTTGCTATCAACCTGGGTGCCCAAGTCCCTCACGACTGATTGCATGCTTAGTACATTGTTATTAATGTGATAATTAGTGGGGATGCCATTTTTCCCAAAGGGGATAATGATGCATTTCTTGGCATTTGGTTTGAGGCCATGCTTCTGGCACCAGTTATTAGTTTGGTGTTGGCCTTCTTGGAGGATGTTCACATCACTAGGGGAATTTAAGACAGCACCCAGCTTGCAGTCATCTGCAAACTTGGTCAGACACAGACCACTGGTTTTGGCTTGCACCTCAGAAAAAGTGTATCCCAAACAGTAGAAGTGCCAAGACCGATCCTTGGGGTACACTGCTCGTTACATGTCTACTACTAGAGGTGGCTTCCCCTACTTTGACTGAGTGGGTTCTATCAGTGAGCCAGTTAGCTACCCATCTGATAACATATGGGTTGATGCCTAGCTGGGAGAGTTTATCTATTATGCCCAAGTGCGGAATAGTGTCGAAGGCTTTGGGTAGATCAAGGTAGGTGGTGTGCACCATCTTCCCCTCGTCCATGGCTTTGGTGATTGTTTTGAAGAAGTTGACCAAGTTTGACAGGCATGCTCTCCCTTTGACAAAAACAAACTGTGTGGGGTCAATGACTGGAGGTTGTCAATGTCCTTGTTAATGAGGTCCATGATAATCCGCTCCATGGCCTTGCAGATCAGGCTAGTTAGGCTGATTAGCCTATAATTGCCTGGGTCAGTGGATGTTCCACCTTTATGTAGAGGGATGACAGTGGCTGAGATGAAGCTGGTGCTCAGGCTTTGGTTGAATAGGGTGCCTAATGGAGCTGAGAGCTCATGCCTGAGTTCATGTAGGATACAGCCACTGATGTTATCGGGACCAATGGAGACTATGTTTTTTGCCTTTGAGAGGGCATTAAAGACCTGCCCCCTGGTGATGAGGGGAGGGGGGGCAGGTGCTAGGGATGTCCTGATTTACTGATGGGGGGACAGGGGGTGAAGTTTGTACTGAACATGTCTGCCATCAGGTTGGCTATATCTATGGCATTTGTGTATGTGGTGTTACTGACCACCAGTTCAGAGCAGATTTGGGTGTTACCTTTGAGATTGTGGACATATGTGAAGAAGGCCTTGTTATTGTCCTTAGTGGATGTGGCCAATTTGGACTCAAAGTTAGCCTTAGAGGATTTCGCCAGTGATCTTATTTGCTTGTTCAGACAAAGGAGAGATTGCTTCCACCTTGGCACCTACTCCTTCTTGGTCCTGGACAGCAGATTTTTCCTTTTACTATAGAGTTTGTTTATTGCTGCTGTCTACCAGACAGGTTTACTCTTCCTTGAGGAAGATGATTTGGTCCTGTCAGGTGTTGCTGAGTCCATACAGCTGTGCAGGTGCTCATATCGTTTTTTGGTGTAGGCTTGGACATTAGTGCTAGTTCCAACTAAAGGAATGGTGGCTGTGAAGCTGCTTATACCTGCTCTGAGGAGATTGTAGTCAGCTTTGGAAAAATGTTTTTGTTTGACCCTAACAGGGAGGTGGGGGGAATCAGGGGAGATGGTGACTTCAAAAGTAATCTCTTTATGGTTGGAACTTACCAAGGAGGATGACACTATAGGGGTGCTACAGTGGCTACTCATGTTGGTTAGGACTAGGTCCAGGATATTTGTACCTCTCAAAGGGAGGTCAGCCAGCTGATCCAATGCATTGGCATTGGCAAAGTCAAGGAATCTCTGGGCATTCATGTTTGGGCTAGACTAAGTCTTCCACTTTATGATTGGGTAGTTAAGGTCACCCAGGATAAGGGTAGAAGGTTGAATCTTGATGGATTCAAGTAAGTCCAGATAGGTGGAGTGGGTGTCCTGAGTCATGGTTGGGGATCTGTAGTGAGCTATGATTTGAATAGGTGTTTTGTCAACAGTTAGCTGCATTTGGAGTATCAAACCATTTGACCAGCCTGGAGGTGCGTATGTCTTTGATAAATGTTAAAACTCCACCTCCTTTGGCTTTGTAGCCCTCCATTTGGGGTCTGAAAGTTTGGTAGGGTGAGTAACCTGGTAATGCTGGGGTGCTCTCTACAGCTTTGAACCAGCTTTCAGTGACTGCACAAATGTCAGCATCCTCCAGGGCAAGGAATGCTTGCTAAGACTCCTAGCGTTTAGCAGCATAACCTTTAAATTTTGTTTATAAGAATTTTTCATGTTGGTAATTTTGTGCTCATGACTTTGCCTAAAAAAGGCACTATGGGGGAGGCAAGAGCCTTTGCCAGAAGCCTGAAGCCCAGGGGAGACAGATGAAGGCCATCTCTGGCAAAGCATCGTGGTCTGTCAATCATGTCCTGCCAGGCTGTCCAGTACTGGATCCCTTTGGAATGCCACCAGAAACTAAGCAAATTGTTAAAGTCAATCATTTTCTGTTTGTATTGAGGCATCATTCTGGGTGATGGTAGGATGCTTCTTATGGCTAGGGACATTCTGGGACACATATTTTGTGAGCTCAATCATGTCTCTCTTCATATAGTCCAGAGAGGTATGTCTCAAGTCATTCACACCAACATGGACTATGGCAGAGTCATAACAGTACCTGTTGTTAAGAGACTTGAGTGCATTGTGATATGGCAGATTCTAGCACCTGACAAGCAACTTACTGTGAGTTTCTCCTTGTTTAGCCTGGTGAGAGGCACATCTGTATGTCTCACGATAGAGTCAGCTATGACTAGTATGTTGGATTTGTGACTGGGGCTTAGAGGCTGTGAGACACAGATGTGTGTACTATGTGTAATGCTTGGTGCTGTGGGTTATGATGTGCATGCGTGTTTTTGTTTCAGAGGTCTCTTTTGTTTAGGTATATTTTTGTTGACAACCCCCGCATATGTAGGAGTGTGTTGTACAGATGTGGGTGGTGTTAGAGGTGTGGTGTTCGTAGTGTTTGTGCAGACAACCTTCTCAGTGGCAGATGTACTGGCTTGTGACTGAGACACCAAGTATTCTAGGTTTTTAATGTAATGGCATCTCTCACATATTGTGTTCCTAGGTGGCAGTAGTAGAGGGTTGTCTGTGTACATAAGCCAGTTGCTACACTGTATCAGCATGCCCATATTGACCAGACTAACAGGAGAAACCATAGGAAATTCTCCATCCATGGTTATCAGAATCTGTGGAAGAGAGGTCAGGGACAGTACGGGTACTATCTGAAGAAAGAACTCATAGGTGTGGATAGGGCTGGACAAAATCAATACAGTAGCTGCAGGCAATAGCCTCACAGGAGTGCTGGTATGGAAAAAAATGCAACTGAGATACCTCATAAAGGTTTACACTCTACTACTCTCACCACTGTCTTGCTCTTAAAAGCTTAAACTGGCTAGAATTTCCCCACCATCTGCTTCTCTCTAAGCTTCAAATCATACATTCTGTATTGTATCTGCCTTCCTTTTTCTCCAACATTGCCTCACTTGTGTCTCTCTAATCCCCACCAAGGTCCCTCCGAAGCTCTGACCAAAATCTTTTTCAAATCTACAAAGCTAAAACCAAAATAGGACAAAACCTTTGCAGCTATTTTCCTGTCCAATCCTGGAATAAACTTCCTTTGGATATTAGAAATATTAATCACACACAAAAATTCAAAACTGCTACCAAAAACATTCTCACCAGTTCATGGATCTGTCACTGTAATTACCCTCCTTGACTATCCACCCTATACTCTTCACCCCCCTCTCACCTAGTTCTCTTTCTTCTTCTTACCTCTACACATAGGTTGTACATTAACTTAGACCAATTTAAGTCAACCAAATATCAACAACTCTTATCGTATGATTCTCTAACAGTATGAAGTGGACTGTCAGTTACAGAGATTGTGCTACTTGTTTTTATTGATATTAGTATGTATTTACTCTCTGATGTTGTTAATCATGTACTTCATAATTATGTAGTTCATTTTTATATAATGCTGTATCTGAGGTTTTGTTATTCTACATGTTTGTACTAATTGTGGAGCTTTTCACCCCAGGCCTCCTCTGAAAAAGGTCTTCGGCTCAGTCAGACTAACCCGGTCAACAAATGTCAAATAAATAAATAATAAATGAATGAATTCCCCTGTACTCTGTTTTCATTAGTCCAATCATTGAATGTAATGCCCTTTTCAATATGCACTTGTCCAATACTAGTCATGTCTGGAATAACCATAACACTTTCTCACTAAAAAAATCAAAGGCTGGAATCACAAAAACTATGCAAACTGTCTCAAAGCCTTAACCGTCTTCTTAGTATCATATGGGCTACTAACAGGTGACCTCTGCTTGATGTACAGACTCTCATCTTACCCCTTCCTGTCAGATCCATTACACATTAGCAAGTCAAACAGTATTGTGAACACCCTCTTGAGGGATCTCAATCTCTTTTGTAACATTAATAGGACATGCTGGAGGCATAGGCATATATCACAGAGAACACCACTTCAGTAGAACTGTCTTCCACTCCATATAAAGAAAGTGCTTCTCTTACCCTGTTCAAATGTAGTTTGAATGAATGGATGGGAAATTGTAAATTCATCCCAGGTTTAGCACCTATGGCCTCATCGAATAGGGGATATAGATGTTCCAACACTCCAGGTTATTCATATACAAAATATAAGTGCTAGAAAAAATGTGAAAGCAAGGCTTGGCTTTTTAAAATCCTTGCCAATCAATAGCTTAGCTTAGTATGTATCTATGAATGATCATACTAACCCTTCAAAATAATTTTTATTTGGCTGATGGAGGGTTTGAATTGTTAAGCTATTGCTAAATAAGAATGTTTTAGTAATTATAGCATCTAAGGTATGTACAAAATGTGGATAAATGGACACACCCACACTGTCTACCTGTAGTTACTGTGCTCCAATGAATTATTCAATATTCTTCTCTTTCTTGCATTTTATAAGGCTGTCTCTTAGGGTATAGTCAATGAGAATTTAAAGACCCATACCAATTCACATGGGTTTGCTATTTTCCTGGATCAGATCATGAAGTTAATGCACTTTCTAGTTTTGTGTGTTGGCTTGATAACCCTAAAGGCGATCACATTATATTTCTTTGTAATTCTGTACTAGGATGATCATTTAATGCCAGCTCTTTCTACAGATGAAGGAAAGGGCTCATTATCCTGCTTGTAAAGAAAAGCTAGGAATAAAGCAATGTAAGAGTCACTGACAAACAGCAACTCCATGATCCAAGATTTTGAAAGCAAACAGTGTTTCTAAGCACTGACATACATGGAGAGATGAACTTGCATAACAGGGTAGGGCATTACAATTTCATCTTTTGTGAACAACTCAAGAGGTTGTTTAGGGTTAGAACAAAAGATACATTAGTAATGCCTCCAGATCATGTTGGAAGGAGGTTTGTAGTCTACAAAATGTCAAGACAAAATACTTTTTTTCCAGTTTCTACCCAAAATGGTCCATTATAAATCTTTCTTTATGCTGGACCATGTTTAGAAGGACGTCGTCTACTATTGTACCTGCCTCATTTATCGTGTCCTACTTTACTATCTCTGTTTTATAGAATACTTACTTTCCACTGATTTCTTCCAGTCTGTAGCTCTTTTTTCACATTTCTACAATGATAATGGAGCTCCAAATACATATTTGAATGGTTTTGCATCATTATTGTTCACTTCTATTATATATGCAGATTACTGCACATGTATCATCAAATGGTAATTTGTTTTCTTCAGGCATCTGTGATGGTTTCACTCAGTTTTTAAAATTTGCACTGCTGAAGCCTTGAGTGTGTGATAATTGCTTACTAGCACTTCCAAAAGCACTTGTGAAGACCATGTAATTTTTATTTTTTAACAAGAACAAAATGCTGTATAATGCTTCCCCACAATCCTGTACTGCAATATAAGAATGTCTTAGTGCATCTTGGCTAAAAGTAAGTCTGAACTTATTCTTAGATAGTCTGATAGTACTTGCAAACAAAATGTGATTGTCTTTTTAGCAAAAGAAAAATATTGCAGACCGATTCCCCTGGAACATCTATTTTCATTAACTCATGTAAATACGTTTCATTTGCTTAGTAGCAGTTCTAACAACACTTGTGAAAGCAATGCTATTTCTTTAAAACACAAAGATACTTCTTTTACCCGTGGTAATTGTTTTTTTTTCTCTTGTAGCAGTGTTTGTGGAAGCAGCCTCTTATCTACCAAGAGTGAAACACTGCACATTACTCAACTACCATCATAAACTGTAAATTGTAAAGCAAGAATATTTTAGCTCACTTTGGGTAAAATAAGCTGTAATCAGTGCTTCTGCTAATACTTTTTATCAGTACAATGCTGTGCATTGCTTCCCCATGAACACCTTTTCATGTTCAGTTCATATAAAATCAGTTTCTATTCTTTGTTAGCACTGAACCAATAATGCAGAGGTGGCGGTATCCATTGATTCCTCTTGTGACCACATTTAGAAATGGACTTAAATTGCTGCTAGGACAGTCTGAAGGAATAGGATGATTCAGCCAATAACCAGCTCTGCTATCCTTGAGGGAACTGGAGAAGCCTGTTACCTATATTACCTCTGGTTGAGGTCAAGAGCTTTGCAGCTCATTTATTCAGACTGCAGAGAGTGTTGTTGATGCCTCTGATGTCATTGAACTAACCACTCCTAAGGTAGAGACTTTGGCTGGCCACTGTATAATTGATGGCACCCAGGACCACCCATGTAGCTCCCTGATAAATCATCCATCCCCATGGCTACAATTTGGCTATCATCAAAGTAAATCCCTGAGGAGTCAGGGGTCCCATCTGTTGGGAAGTCACATTGAGGATACCTGAATGAAGCAATTAGGGATTTAGAGTTTTGATAGGCATGGAAGCCAGGAAAATGCTCAGAGAGCTGCCCAGCACCACAGGGCAAGATAAATTAAAATGTTGTTCTGTAGCACTTCTGACAATCCTTCCCCATGATGACCATCTTTTTTCTTTAACTCATGTAAAATTTTGTTTCAGTTGTTTCTAATACATCTGACAGCTTTTCTGAATGCAATATAGTTTATTTTAAGAGCAATATTCTGTATGCTGCTTTTCTGCAATCCTGTTAAAATGATGCATGTTATTTCTCTTGTATTATAAATAATAGTAAGAACTTTAAGATCGTCTCAAGCACAATGAATCCAATTATTTACTAATGCTATGACTGACTTTGCATCATAATCAAAATGCTACATATTTCTTCCCTGGGATCATTTCTTTTCTGTAAGTTGTAAAATTAATTTCAGTTGTCTGCTAGCATTTTTGAATGCTTATTAAAACAATGTATTTTTTATCGAGATCAAAATGCTGCAAGTCAATCCTTTATGATAATTAAAGACAGCAAAAATTTAACTACTAATTCTCCATTATGATTTCCAAGGCAAGCCAACATCCCGCATTAACAAATGCTTATTATCTGTTCTTTCTTCATTCTAAATTAAAGTGTTCTGGTTCACTTAACAAGGCCAAGCACTATTAAGCAAATTAATTCTGATGTAGTTCTTCTAGATGGCTATAATTAAGGAATACTGAACACAGTGAATGTAAAGATGAGGATCCCCTCCTCCATTTTACATCTGTTTTTGTTTTTAGCTATTTATCCAGCGTGGAAAAGAAAAATACACAATACTGCTTCACAGATATTGATACTGATGGTGATGTATGCATACCACCAATAAATAATCTTTACTTCATTGGTACTGGATAATTAGGCCAGGTAAAACGATCTTTAATAGTCATAACCTGAGAAAAAGGGGAGTATAAAAGGTAATAGTGGTTATTAAGCCATGATACACAGATAACTGTTAAAAGCTAACTATCCTCAATATGCAGTATCATTCCTTGCAACCCCTATTCAACTCATCACCAGAAGGAAAGACAGTAAGAATTAACATATAGGTAGCTAGGTTGGGTGCCAACCTGCTAGTTAAGTAAGATTAATTACAACAATAAACAATACAAATGTAACACAAAAAAAATGATAATTGGCAGGTGAATGATCTCTATGGGAAAATTGACATGTAAGGACAGAAATGCTTTTTTCATTTATTCTATGGTAAGAGGCTTTCCTAATAAATAAGAAGCTTACAAAGACAGGTTTCAGCTCTGAAAAAAAGTTCCTGACTTTGGTGGGTAATATATTATGCGCACTGTACATAAGAGCAGATATAGACCTATCACATTCTTTTTTGCTTGCTTTACAGTGTGGCAATCATGTTGGGAGCACTAGAGATTCCTACTATGTAAGGGAGGGCCTTGGTGATGACATTCGATCTGAATGAGAGCCAGTAATCCACAAAATAAAGCTTGTAAAACAATAGTGTTCACATTGCTTACTGTTTTTAATGGGGTACTAATTTGTCCTTTTCAAGAAAATACTTGAGGAAGACATAGCAATCTTCAAAACTGTGTAAGGAAGAATGCATATGTGTGTTTTGTACTGTAGTACCTACTGCAGTGAAATAGCAGGAGGGGGGTATAGTATAATGGTTACATAGACACAAAGTGCAGGGTTTGATTCTGAACTTGGGCTATGAGCTTGGCTTAAAATGACCTTCAGGGCAGTTAACCAATTATTCATCTATAAACCTAATAGCAGTGCTAGTAACAACAACTTGTAAACTTTAGGAGACATCACTTGATCAGAGTCTTGAAATCCCCTTTAGCTAAACCTTCTGATGCACCAGGATGTGCTCATGCTATCAACATTCATTGCATCTTATTGTTTGTAGTAACTATTTAACATACAGCTTGGGCAGGTATCTATTTTTGGATCAGAAGGATAGGTGCTGATTATTCTACTCATTGTGACATTTCAAACATCTAGAATGGAAGGGAGGGGAGTCCCCCTTTCAATGATGGGGTTGTCAGGGCAAGAATATATCAATTATCAAAGAAAAATGTCAGTTTTGTTGAAGAGCTACTACTCTCAAGGTATCTCTTTTCATGAACAAAGGAAACAAGTAAAATGAAAAATGTGCATTACTTATCAATTGCTGGGCAGCAGCTTAATAGGTTCATAGGTGTGTACTAGGCCAACAACCCTGGAGCCTTTACAAGCCTAGCCCATAGAAGTTCCCTGGCATCATGCCACCATTATTTCCTGGTGCCTCTATTAAGTAGAGACACTGGAGTGATTCCCGGGGTAAACTTTCTATTTCCCATCCACTTATTAAGATTTCTCTTGAAAAGGGCCAGTGCGGTGCTCTGCTTGACATGTATGGGAAGTCTATTCCAGAGCATGGGCAGTCTCTGGGTTATGAACATGTCCCTCCAGCATGTTCTGTTGATTATGGTAATGAGGTTGAGGTCCCAGGAGTGTGTGGTGAGGAGGGATTGGGATTTCTTTAAGTGTAACATTTCTAACAGGTCTGGGTCAGACATGGCTTTATAAGTCAAGCAGACATTGCCTCTTAATAGATGATATCAGACAGAGAAAAGCTGGAGTTTTTTTAGTCTATCCATGTAGGGCATGTGTTTAAGGCCTAGGATCCTCTTTGTGAGGTACTTTTGTGGCCTTGCCAGCTGTTGCAGGTGTTTAGTAAGGTAAATGCCAAATGGGGCATTATACTCAATGATTGGTCTAATGAGAGAAGAGTAGAGAGAGTTGATGACCTCTTTCTCCCTGGATGCAAAACCTTTGGTAATGAGATGTACCACATAGAAGGACTTTCTGACCCCAGTGGTAATGTGGTGGTCGAAGGAGAGGTTGCTGTCAACCTGTGTCCCCAGATCTCTTATAACGCCTTCAGTGTTCAGTGGGCTACCATCAATGTGGTAATTAGTGGGAACTGAGTTTTTCCCAAAGGGAATGATGACATATTTTTTTGGCATTAAGCTTAAGGCCATGGTTTTTACACCAGTCATTAGTCTCAGTGAGGCCTTTCTGTAGGATGTCTATATCACTTGGGGAATTAATAATGGCTCCCAGCTTGCAATCATCAGCAAAATTGGTCAGCCAGAGTCCCTCCATGTTGGCTTGGACTTCTGAAACGTAGATGCCAAACAGGAGAGGACCCAGAACCGATCCCTGTGGGACTCCACTCATGACTGGTCGGCAGTCTGACCTGGAATCTGCTACTTTCACACTATGGGTTCTATCTGTAAGCCAATTTGCAAACCACCTAGTGATATAGGGGTTGATGCCTAGTTTTATGAGTCTATCAATAATTCCTGAGTGGGGAATGGTATCAAAGGCCTTGGCCAGATCAAGGTAGGCTGTATGAACTGCCTCATCCTCATCCACAGCTCTGGTGACTGACTCAAAGAAGTCAACAAGGTTGAGCAGGCATAATCTACCCTTCACAAAACCAAATTGAATAGGATCCAGAGTTTGGAGATTCCTTATATCCTTGTTAATTAGGTCCATGATGATGCATTCCATAGCCTTACATATCAGACTCGTCAGGCTAATGGGGCGATAACTCCCAGGGTCTATAGTCACTCTCCTTTTATGGAGATGGATGACTGTAGCAGTGTGCCATTCTGTAGGGACAAAGCCTGAGGTGAGGCTGTGATTGAATAGGCCATACAGGTACAGGTGTGGTGCCAGTTCACTTTGTAGTTCATGTAGAACACAGCCAGGGATATTGTTGGGTCCCATGGAAGCTGTATCCTTGGCCTTGGACAATGCAGCTTTAACCTGTGCTGCAGTAATGCTGGGTGCCTGGCATTCTTCTGGTATTGTGATTGGTCCTTTGGGGGGTGAGAGGAGTAAAGTTGGCACTGAATCTGCCAGCCAGTATGTTGGCAATATCTGTTGGCTCAGTACAGGAGGTACCATTGTGCAGTAACTCAGAGCAAATCTGGGTATTGCCATGGAGATTCTTGATTTAACTGTAAAAGGCTTTGTGGTTGTTTTTAGCATCTGGTGCAATTCTGCCTTTATAGCTAGCTTTAGAGGTTTTGATGAGGGATCTCAACTTTTTGTTGAGGCTAATAAGGCAGTTTTTTCAGTCTTGGGACTTCACCTTTTTCTGCAACAGTTTCTTCCTTCTGTTGTAGAGTTTGTTAATGGTAGGGGACCACCAGATTGGCTTTCTTTTTTTGGAGGAGAGCGTCTTGGTTCTGTTGGGTATGGTTAGTTCCATGCATTTATGTACGTGTTTGTTCAGTGCATTGGTGTATGATTCTGGGGTCATGCACCTATTTTCCATTTGCATGGGTGCTGTGAAGTTAGCCACCTCTGTTTTAGGAGCCCAAAGTCAGCTTTGGAGAAGTTTTTCATGGTGGTTACCTTTGCTGGTGGTGTGGGTGAGATGTAGATTTCCATGGTAATTAGTTTGTGGTTGGATCTAACCAGGGAGGGATTGACTAGTGGTGTTGAGCAATGGTTGCCCATGTTAGTAATAACCAGGTCAAGGATGTTGCTTCCTCTAGTGGGGTAAGAATGAGCTGGTCCCGCAGATTGGAATTAATGAATTCCAGGAAGCGTTAGGCAAGTGTATTGGTGCATGAGTAGTTTTCCCAGTTGATGGAGGGGTAGTTGAAGTCATCCAGTATGAGAGTGTTGGGTTGGACCCTAATAGTTTCCAGGGTGCTTAGGAACGTGGCGTGAGAGTCTTGGTACATGGTTGGGGACCTATAGCAGGCTGCAACCTGAATCGCCGTCTTACCCACTGTTAGTTGTACCTGAAGTATCTCCGATGCATTATGCTGGGCTACTAGTCTGGAGGTGTGCATATCCTTTATGAATATGGAGACGCCACCACATTTGGAGCTTTGGTCCATGTTCTGGGGCTGAAAGGTGTGGAATGAGTTATAGCATGGCAGCGCAGGGGTGCTTTCTGTTGCTTTAAACCAGGTCTCTGTTACAGCACAAATGTCGATGTTCTCCATTTTGAGGAGTGCTTTGAGTGAGTGCATCTTGAGATTTAGACTTCTAGAGTTGAGCAGCATGACTCTCAGGTTGCATTTATTTATATCTGTTATGGTGGTAATTTGGTCTTTGAAACACTGCCTAAAAAAGGCATTATATGGGCGGCAAGAGCCTTAGCCAACATCCGGAATCCTATGGATGACAGATGCAGGCCATCTCTGGCAAAGCATTGAGGTCTGTCAATCATGTCATCCCAAGCAAACAGATACTGGAGCCCCTTAGAATGACACCAGAATCTTAGTCAGTTGTTGACATCAATCATTTTCTGCTTCTACTGTGGTATCATTCTGGGTGACGGTATGATGCTGCTCAGGGCTAGGGTCATAACTTCCTGGGCCACATAATTTGAGAGCTCCTCCATGCCTCTTTTTATGAAGTCCATGGAGGTGCATCTCAGGTCATTCACACACCACATGGACAATGACAGAGTCATACTTGTACTTGTTGTGGAGTGACCTGAGTGCATGTGTTATGTGTCAGATCCTGGCACCCGACAGACAGCTGACTGTTACCTTCTCCTTATTCAACCTAGTGAGTGGAACATCAGTGTGCCTCTCTATCAAGTCACCTATGATTAGTGAATAAAACTTCAAAGGTGCCAATATGAGCAAGTAGCTGCACCATAAGCCCAACACATGAAACAAAATGCTCACAAAGAGTATGTTACTCCAGTCTCTTTATTGTTAAGCACTTTCTTCCCCAGTATACACCTCGGGGACTTCCTCAGAACAAGAAACAGAAGAAATTACATTGTTCCAAGTCAACACCCTTTATATGCAATGAAACAATCAATTAATCAATTATTCACCCACAATTTTAAAGACATAAACACTAAAACACTAAAAACCTTTGTACTTTAAATATACACACAAAAAACTTTAGAAAATGTTGAATTTTACATTATTAAAAATAATATATTATACAAAATACAATAAAAATTCAGATGTTTAAAGCTCTTTTTCTTAGAACAGGAACCAGGGAAATATGGTCGTTTAACCCTGGTTCAGCAGTGGCATTTAATCTAATAATCCAATAAAACTCTCTAAGATCAACCTGAAGCTCCCACCAACCACCTCTAAAATTCCTTGGGACTACTTCTAAAATGCCAAACTTAAATTTTCTATCTCCCTCCCTGCATTATTTACATTCCCCTTATTAATGGCATAAAGGTGTTCATATATTATGGTCTTAAAATTCCTTTCCGTTTTGCCAATATAGTAATATGAACATGTTTGGCAAACTGAAATATACATAACACCTCTCGTATTAGAATTACCCTTGTGTAGAAGAATGCCCCTACCATGCCCGGCTATCAGGGTCACATTGCTATCTAAGATGTAGGGGCATTGATTGCAACTAACACATTTAGCAGTTCCTTTGATAAACATAGTCTTGTTAATGAAAGTGTGCTCTGTCAAATATTTAAAATTTCTCCCAGCTTTGTATATAAAGCTTGGTGTCTCACCAAGTGTGTGAAAAATATCAAAGTTTCCTTTGAATATATGCCAATTCTTCTTTATAATGTCTCTCAATGCACGTTCACCTGAACCATAAGGGATGACCATACTAGTGTCAGAATTGACCCTATGAGTATGTTGACTACCCATTTTTTGAATGGTCACACCACTCCCCAATAAGGGCTTATATTGTGAACCCCATCCTTCCTTCATTCCTTTTGTTACTTCTTCAAGAAGTCTAAACATTTCTCTTATGTTAGAAACTTCTTCCAAGAAGGTGTCATATGTAGAACACATTCTCGCTGCCCTTACCAACTGCCCCTTACAGATGCTTCTCTTCATATGAAAGGGATGACTACTCTGAAAATCAAGATAGCTGTTGGAGAAGGTGTCTTTCCGAAATATTCTAGAGGCAAATTTTTTGTTGGATGTGTCCTTAGAAATAATCACATCAAAATACTCTATTTTCTCACTAGAATGTTTGGCTGTAAATTTAAAAAATGCACATGTCTGATTGATGTGGTCCAAAAACCCATCAAGGTCCACATTTGAATTATTCCATAAAATAAACACGTCATCCAGAAAGCGATAGTATGTACACCATAAAGGTTTAAAAGCACTTGTGAAGGTGTTTCTTTTCCCATGCATATAAAACCAAATTGGCATAAATGGGGGCACATGGTGCCCCCATTGCTACCCCTTGTGTTTGCCTATAGTATTTGCCCTCAGATGTGAAATAATTATTGGACAGAATGTAGTCCATAACAGCCATCAAAAAATTCAGCATAGTATCAGAAAATGTAGTGAGTTCTCTAACTGCTTCATAGAATAAATCCAAACCTTCCTTGTGAGGGATGGAAGTGAATAAGTCCACTATATCAACAGTGGAAAAAATAACGCTATCGTACCAAGACACATTAAATTTAGACAGAAAGTCCCAAGAGTCCTTTAGCAAATAGTCCACTAAACCAATCATGTCCTTAAGAATTCTATCTACAAATGTACAAAGGGTATATGTGGAACTATTTTGTGCTGAAATAATGACCCTAAATGGGGGATTATCTATGCACTTGTGTACTTTTGGGATACCAAAGGCTGTTGGGATAAGTGGATGTTCAGAAGTTAGGAAGTTAAATAAATCCTCTGAAATGGCTCTTTGTAACAGCGAATCTTCTAAGAATAGTTGGATTTTTCTATGTGCAAACATGACTTCATTTCTAGATGCAACCTGATATTTCTCATTGTCAGCAAAATTGTTGTAAGATTATTAATATAATCAATACTGTTAAACAAAACAACCCCATCCACCCTTATCGGGTTTCATAATTCTTAGCTCTTTGTTTATTCTAAATTGTTTAAGTAAAGTGTGTTCTTCAATACTCAAATTAAAATGTTTTTCAAGCCTAAAGTGTTTAAAATCATTCTGAATATCTACTTCACAAGATTTTTCAAAAGCTAGAATAAGGGGGTGCAGTGGTGGATTAAACCAACTTTTCTTTTTCGATTTAAATTTGTCTTCCTTTCCAGGGAGACCCTGTACCTTGAACAAAATTTAAAAATTTAGTTTCCTACTAAATCACTTCAACTCAGTAGTAATAACATCCACTGTGTTCAGTATGAAGGTGGGGACAAACTTAAACCCTTTCCTAAATAAAGAAAAATAGTTTATATCCAAAACCAAATCAGTATAATTATAGATCTTAAACCCTTCATAAGAAGCATATTTGCCATTATTAGTCAGCACAATATTAGACTGTATGTCGATACCATTTACCTGTATTGGTTTCTATATCCCCCCCCTTTTGTTGCCTCTGTTGTTGTTTCTTTGTACATGAGTCTCTCCTAAAAAAGCCCTCTGCCTATTCTTGTTTTTCAAACATTCTGATCTTCTCAATATGGGAAAATTGGCTTCATATTGGTCTACACCCTGGTCATAATCATTTGTATTCTCATTGGTCTGTATATCTTCACCTAATGGTGGTAAATGTTGGTCAAAACCTCCATTGTAACCCGTCTGTTCAAAACCATTTTGTGAACCAATAAACCACTTTGGTAGAAAATACACTTGTTTTTTTGAAATAGTCATTTTCATCCCTTGAAAGTTTTTTTGCTTTTACGCTCTAAGTTCAACATTATATTATTGTCCACTTTTTCAAAAATTCTCTCATATTGCACCTTATTAACATCAAACAATAAATCATTTGTAAGCATATTATTCATTTTATCTAAATCATCAAGCATTATTTTAATACGCTTGTTGTTTGTTTTTATAATAAATTCCATCAATTCTAACCCAAAGCCATTAAATAGAGCAAAAAGTTCATCTGTATCACAATTGTTTACATCCATGCCATTAGGAAATTTATATAGTCTAAGCCCTTTAGGGACATGCCTTTTCTTAAGGCTTTCTTGTAAGTACAAATTGTCACATTGTATGGTACGTACCTTCAACATAGTGTTCTCAAAGTCCCTCATGGTGGAATTAAAGGATTTATATTCTAATCCACAAACATGCTGTGTGTCTCTTACAGGAAAAAAATGTCACTCATAATCCTATGATTAGTGTATTGAGTAAGCTGTTTTACCATAGGGGCTTAGGTTGAGGGGCACACTGTGTAGGTGACCTATGTGTCTTGTGATTTGTGCTGTGTTGTGGTGGTCAAGTGTGTTTCTGATTTGGAGGTCTCTGCTGTTTGGATAGGTTTCTATTGAGAGCCTCCGCAAAGGTGGGTGTGTGGTTTGTGTTTTTATGTGAGAACTGTGATGGTGAGTGTTCTGGCGGCCTATATGTTCCATGTGGTGTGGTGCAGGTGTTGACCTTCTCCTCTTAACCAGCTATTCTGGTCTTGGCTGGAAAGTGCATGTCTTCCAGTTTGGATATATAAGTGCATTTCTCACAAGTCTGAGTATTGGGAGGTAAGGGGAGAGGGTTATCTCTGTACATGAGGCAATTGCTACACTGCCTCAGAATGCCCAAGTTCACCAGGTTAATAGAAGAAAGCACAGGGAACTGACCTTTAGACATGCCAGGAGGGATGGTCATTATTAATAAGTACTGGAGCTGTTTCCTTATAGGACGGTTAGTGCTGTTAGCACTTATGTGTGCTACAATAATTGCTACAAGAAGCCAGATGAAGTGCTAGGCAAATAACCTAGTTAAATGCAAGAGAGAAGAGAACTAGCAAGATCTAAGGGAAAAATTGAACAGCAGTCTTTCTGGCACCGGTAATAGTTTACCCCAGCTTAGTGGTGCTGCACAGCATGCAAACCCATGCAAACACTGGCTTTTAAAGCAGAAAGTTGAAAGGGAGCTAGAAACCACTCCTTCTGTGGTAGGTAGGCTACCTAGTGGTTACCACTCTCACTGATAGGCTGAGAGGCTTCCCTCTAACACAGAAAGGTCTGGGGAACTCATAAATTACAATACAGTCCTGAATATAGCAAATCTGTATCTGGACTACTCTAGTAACAGAAAAGGCTAGAAAATAAGCTAGTACTTTTTTTAAATATAACCGTAGCAAACAAGCAAATTGATTTAAACAAATTAATCAAATGATCAATAAAAAAGCTCAAAACTGAGCCCTGTTCTAGCAGTCTTCAGTCAGACAAGTTCAAGCTGCACACTCCTGCCATGAGGGTGCAGGGAAACCTTCTCCAAAAAAAGATGGCCTGGATTAGTGCTCAAGTTATACAAACAAAGCTAGATTCAGCAGGTCTGAATCTAGTCTATGCTACAGCAAACAAGGCACAACAATTTCAGAAAGAAACAGTTCAAATAAGCAGACACAATAAGCCTTTAACCAGAAATTCCAAGCTCAGAAGGGCAGAATCTACCCTCGCCTCCCACAAGAGTGCAGACCACAAACCTTCTTAATGTAAAACAACTGGTCTGAAGCCCAAGTGCTTAAACCAAAAACCTTAGAATAACAGTTACAATTTAATCAGGCTACTAACAAGCAGTAATAAATGCAGCAAAATACATGCAACTGAGTACTTTTAAGAACAGGCAGCAAAAACAAAATAAAGTAATAAAGTAGGAAAAAACACAAATACAGTAAAAGCAGATGAATAAATTGCATCTCTGGTATACCTATTCATGAACCTGATGTGATGCCCCATTACTGGCCCAGTAATAAAGGAGCCTCAATCCTCACCACTGACAACAGTGGGGGATGTACACAACAGGAGGATGACAAGTGCACACACAGTTAAATGCAGTTTCCCTTAAGAGCCCACAGAGATCACAGTCAGTCTGGGGCTGGTTTCTCCCTCTTTCTCCAGATCCCTAATAAGACTGCCCACTAGCACAGCTATAGGGTTGAGATCTCAGCTGATTGGCCAAGCGAAAACCTCCAGCACCCTCCCTGTCCAACCAGTGCTTCATGTCCCTGCCCAAGTAGCTAACACATGCACACACTTTGAGGTTTGATTTATATACAAACACACACAAATCTGGGAAAGGCTGATACAGGTTTACTAGCTATGCCCCCTTCTGCCCAGACTATAAAGTAGTTATCACTGCCACCAGAACCCTTTATCAGTTATTTTAAGGCCCTTAACAAAGGGTGTCCAATCCGACTGTGTAATGTTATTATTAATCCAAATGGTAGTCTGACCAAGAGCAAGGCTATTTAGGAAAGGACTGTACAGTGTCACCAAATACATATGAAAGTACTCTATGAGCTTAAATATTTCTCACAGATATCAGCCACAAATATAGGTTTAAATATATTTAATAATAAATAAATAGTAAAAGAACAAGACAATACTCAGTAAGTAATCAGTTTTAACAAGGTTCAGAATCACAGGAAATATTTAAAACAACATTGCAGGACAGTCTCAAATAAATAAAGAAAACATCTATGCTATACTTTACTATATTCCTATCTGAATCTAAAAGAGTTACTATGCCCTAAAAAACTTACTTACAACAAGGCAAGTGCAGAAGGTGGTTATGAGTGGATGCTCTTGTTAGGCAAAAGACAAAATACAAAATGCAGTTTCTCTCCGAGAGAGTTATTAAATTAATATCAAATATGACTGCTGGACTACCTTGAATGACATCACTTTTTGTTACCTGACTTTAGTTCCCAGGCTAATCCCCCATTGTAGCATTTGACATCTCCTTGTGAAAAATACATATCTCTCAGATCTTTACAGCTGCTAGGAAGTCATAAAGCAATGAAACACTTCCATATCTCGAGCCTAGCAATTACTTCTCTTTCAAGACAATATAAAAAACTTCTAGCTCTAGACATTGTGTCTGCTTCTGCACTGAAACTGAGAAATAACATTTATAGCACAATCGTAAAACAATTTAATTTTAACTATTTTCTTGACGTTTTTCAAGTTAACTCTGTATGTTGTAGTTTCTATTGTTAGAACATATACATTTGCACAGGTATATAGTTTATATACATTTCTGTTCTTTTACAGTAGGGTGCACTGTGGACACATCCTTGAAGCTCAGTACTGCACAAACTCTATTCAACACACACTTCTGTACCTGTAGTTTAATATACACATAACTTATAGTTCTAATATATTTGTAAGACTAGCATATGAATCATGTTGATATTCACAAATGACATATGATTATTTACAAAATTCCAGCTAGCTGAGCTGGCAGTATCTCTTTCTGTCACACTTCTATATAAATCATATTAATATTCACAAATGACATAGAAGTATTTACAAAATTCTAGCTAACTGGCTGGCAGTATATCCATTTGACACACATGATATTGTAAGAAAATAAATTAATGCAAATATCAATATGTATGTATTGAAAGTGTTCTGTGTAAAGCAGCCCTGACAGGCAGTACTAAACATTTAGAAGCTTTTTTATGTAACTATTGTCCTTGATTTCGTCAGGCTTAACATCACCACCAGTGTGTCTGAAGGAAACTTACCTGCTATCAAAATGTAAATTCCTTTGTTGGCACAGCTAGGGTATGTGGCTATTGCCTAAATGATCTAGCTTATTAATGACAGGTAAGTCATATCCTGTGGACATAATAGGGCTAACATGTGTTGCAGTTCCTTTCTTCCAGGTAACAAATGTATCTACAGACTGGAATATCTTTTGTACTAACTTCTGTTTTGTATGGCGGACTGATGATTGACAGATGCAACTCAAATATATGTGTGTTGTGAGTGAGTGCTTATCTTAGGTTTTACATCCTCTCTCTCTCTCTTTGTTTTACTGATATGGTCTGCCTGTCTACTCTAACAGTAGATTTCAAAGTGGCCTTAATAAATAATTTCTTTTGTGCAACACTTTAGACCTTTAAATAGCTCCATGTGTTCATTCAAGAATCTTTTATGCAACTGCAATTTAATCATGATTCAAAGCATTAGAGGTTTAGAGGTGCTAAATATCTGGTGTGAATAACAAATTATGTCAGACAACTGAAAGCTTTAATTATTCATTCATTCATTCATTCATTTATTCCTAGAGCAGTATTGTTTATATATTCATGTATTTGCTAATGATTGTTGACTGTCTGTGTACGTTTCTCTTAAATCACCAACGTTCCAAGTAGCTGAAGCTTCAGCCAAACAAATGTACACACACACACACACACACGCACACACGCACACACGCACACACGCACACACGCACACACGCACACACACAATTAAAGTTTCAGCCCATTAAAACAACTTAAAAAAAAAAACATTGTTTGCATTCTGTCCTGTCAACACTCTCTCCACACCTTCTTACTTAAATGTTTTAACTCCATAGTCACACAACTGGGGAGAAAAGGGATATAGACACATAAATGTGTGCTGCATCATTGTCAGCGAGCAAATTAAAACTATGCTGGCAATGATGTTCTATGGCAAAACCAACATCTGAGATGAACATTGCTGAAGTAAAATTAAAAAGTTGCTACCTCAAACAATTAAGGCTAGGCAACTGGTAAGGTAATACTGCATGCTGATCCAAAACAAACTCTTTTCAGACGTGACCCATCAATATTACAACCAGCATTAACTGAGACATTAAACAGCACAAGTACATTTGCACAAAGTAGAGGGAAATATGTGCATAGCTTCATGAAAACTACTTTATTATTTTTTTGGTCCTCTCCAGCTTTATTACCATCTTAGGTTCATAGGTAGGTACTAGGCTATCTGCCCAAAGGCATTTATAAGCCTAGCCAGAATGTGTTGGCTTTCACCACCCCTTAGATTAGTTCCCTGTGCCTCTGTCCAGCACAGCCACTGAAATGATCTCCGGGGTAAACTTTCTGTTTCCATCCACTCGTCAAGGTTTCTCTTGAAGAGTGCTAGCAAGGAGCTCTGCCTAATGTAGATTGGAATCTTGTTCCAAAGCATGGGAAGTCTCTGGGACAGGAATCTATCCCTTCAGCATGTCCTATTTATTGTTATGGTGAGATTTAGATCCCTAGAGCGTGTGGCTCGAAGAGATAAGGTTTTCTTTAGGTGGAGCATGTCCATCAATTCTGGGTTGGAAATGGCCTTGTATGTCAGGCAGTGATCACCTCTGAGTAGGCGGTATGCAACCGAGTACAGCTGGGGTTTCTTCAGTTGAGCTGCATAGGGCATCTGTTTGAGGCCAGTGATCCTCTTGATGAGGTACTTCTGTGGTCTTTCTAGCTGTTGCAGGTGTCTTGTAAGGTACATCCCAAATGGGGCATTGTACTCTATGATGGGTCTGATGAGTGATGAGTAAAGGGGCACAATGACCTCTTTTGATCTGGACGTGAACCCTTTTGTGATTAGGTAGAAGGATTTTCTAACAATTTTGGCAATGTGATTATCAAAGGTGAGATTACTATCTACTTGGGTCCCCAGATCCCTAATTACGTCTTCTGTATTTAGGGGACTACCACCTATGTGGTAGTTTGTGAGTACTTTATTTTTTCCAAAGGGGATGACTATGCACTTTTTGGCATTTAGCTTGAGGCCATGATTTTGACACCAGGTATCCGTCTCAGTGAGACCCCTTTGGAGGATGTCTGTGTCAGCTGGAGAGTCAATTATAGCCCCTAGTTTGTAGTTGTCTGTGAACTTGGTCAGCCATAGTCCTCCTGTGCTTGCCTGTACCTCTGCGAAGTATATGCTGAACAGGAGGGGTCCTAGAACTGAGACCTGGGGAACACCACTTGTAAATGGTTTAGAGTCGGACTTAGCTCCCACAACTCTCACCATGTGGGTTCTGTCCATGAGCCAGTTGGCAACCCATCTTGTGACGTAGGGGTTTATGTTCAGGCTGGTGAGCTTGTCTATAATACCAGAGTGGGGAATGGTGTCGAAGGCCGTAGCATGGCCTAGGTAGGCTGTGTGTACCACCTTTCCCTCATCTATAGCCTTGGTAGCTGTCTCAAAGAAGTCCACCAGGTTTAGGAGGTGTGATCTGCCCTTAACAAAGCCAAACTGGGTAGGGTCCAGTGTTTGGAGGTTCCCAATGTCACTGTTAATGAGTTCCATGATGATGCACTCCATAGCCTTGCAGACCAAGCAAGTCAGGCTTATAGGGAGATAGTTCCTGGGGTCTGTTGTGGCTCCACCTTTGTGGACTGGAATAACCATTGCTGTGTGCCACTCTATGGGTACATAGCCTGTGGAGAGGCTGAGTTTGAACAGTGTGTTTGGGTGAGGGGTTAGTTCGTCTTTGAGCTTGCGTAGGACGCAGCCTGGGACACCATTCAGTCCCATTAATGCTGTGTTTTTGGCTTTGGAGAGGGCTGTTTTAACCTGAGTGTCTGTGATTTCAGGGATTCTACAGTCTTCTGGTATGGCTATGGGCCCTTTTGGGGTTGACAGGGGGGTGAAGTTTGCGCTGAACCTGTCTGCCAGGATGTTGGCGATATCTATCGGTTTAGTGTATTTTGTGCCATTCTGCACTAACTTTGAGCAGATCTGAGCATTGCCACTTAGATTCTTGACATAGCTAAAGAATGCCTTGTGGTTATCTTTGGAGTCCTTGGCAATTTTACTTTCGAAGCTCGCCTTGGACGATTTTATGAGGGATCGTAGTTTCTTGCTGATAATGATCAGGGATGTCTTCCCTTCTTGGGATTTTACTCTTTTCTTTACTAGTTTCCTCCTTTTATTGTATAGCTTGTTTATGGCAGGAGTCCACCAGACTGGTTTCCTTTCCTTGGAGGAGTGAGTCTTGGTTTTGCTTGGGATGGCACGATCCATGCATTCTTGTAGGTACCCATAGAATGCATCAATAAAGGGTTTTGCAGCTTGGACAGCATTATCCTTCAGCATTGGGGGCTTTGAAACTTCCCACCTCAGTCTTAAGTAACGTGAAGTTCGCTTTTGAAAAGTTTTTCATGGTGGTTTCCTTGTCCGGGGGTGGAGGCAGAATGTGGATATCCAAAGTGATTTGTTTATGGTCAGATCTAACCAGCGAGGGGTTGATCTCTGGTGTGGAGCACCGGTCGCCCATGTTAGTGATTACTAGGTCCAATATGTTGTCACCTCTGGTGGAAGTATTGACCAATTGAACCAGGGTGTTTGTGTTTATAAATTCTAGGAAATGTTGGGCAAGGGAGTTAGCACTTGAGTAGTTCTCCCAGTTAATATTTGGGTAATTGAAATCACCCAATATTAGGGTGTTTGGTAGGACCTTTATGTTTCCCAGTGTTTCCAGAAATGCGGAATAGGGGTCCTGAGACATGGTGGGTGATCTGTAGCAAGCTATAATTTGAATTGCAGTTTTTCCCATTGTTAGTTGCACGTGGATGATCTCTGAAGCATTGTGCTGTGCCACTAACCTGGAGGTGTTGGTATCCTTGATGAATATGGATATGCCCCCGCCTTTTATATTTCGGTTTGGGTTCTGTGGCCGAAATGTATGGTATGAGTTGTAGCCTGGTAGTGCTGGGGTGCTCTCTGGATCCTTAAACCAGGTTTCTGTTACTGCACATATATCGATTTTCTCCATACTGAGGAGTGCTTTGAGTGCGTGCATTTTGAGGTTTAGACTTCTGGCATTGAGTAGCATTATCCTCAGTTTTTTGTTACTTGTGCTATTTACTGTGGTGGGTTTGTCTTTTGAGCCTTGCCTAAACAAGGCAATATGGGGGTGGCAAAAGCCTTGGCCAGTATTCGAAAGCCTAAGGGTGATAGGTGCAAGCTGTCTCTAGCAAAGCAGTGTGACTTGTCGAGCATGTCATCCCAGGTGGACAGACACTGGATCCCCTTTGAATGATGCCAGAAACTTAGCCAGTTGTTGAAATCAAGAATTTTTTTTTTATACCGTGGTATCATTCTTGGTGAGGGCAGGATGTTACTCAGGGTCAGGGTCATACCGGCCTGGGCTATGTGATCAGAGAGCTCTTCCATGTCTCTTTTCATGTAGTCTAGGGAGGTACGGCTCAGGTCATTCACACCAACATGGACAATGACAGAGTCATATTTGTACTTGTTCTGAAGTGACCTGAGTGCTTGTGTTATGTGGTGAATCCTGTCACCCGACAGGCAGCTAACAGTAACCTTCTCTTTGTTCAGCCTAGTGAGTGGGACATCAGTGTGCCTGACTATAGAGTCACCTATCACTAGTGTGTTGGGTATGTTATTTTTCTTTAAGGGCTGTGATTGCATGGCACACTGGTTTTGTGAAGTATGTGTTTCATGGTTTGTGTTTGGGGGTGGAGGTTGCTTGGACATTTGCTTTGGAGGTCTCTGTTGGTTTTGCAGATTTTTATTTAGAGCCTCCAAGTATGTTTTCATGTATTTATATGTGTTTTTTGCTGGTGCTGGTTTAATGGGTCTGTGTGAGACTGGTGGTGTGATGCAGGTATTTCCCTTCTCCTCTTGACTGTCTGATCCAGTCTTGGGTTGAGAGAGCTTAGCCTCCAGTTTGGCTGTATAATTGCATCTCTCGCATGTATTAGTGTTTGGTGGTAGGAGGAGAGGGTTGTCTGTGTACATGAGACAGTTGTAACATTGCCTCAAAATGCCCAGATTCACCAGTTGGACTGGAGAGTACACCTGAAATTGACCTTTGGACATGCCTGGATAGGTACAGTGAACTGTTTTACTGGATGGCTGCTAAGGTCAAATAGAGAGCCTTGTCCTTCTGTACAGTACAGGAGGGTCTAGTGCTAGGGTTCATAAGTGCTTGCTATAAGTTTTGAGCAAATGCCAGGCTGAGAAATGAATGGCTTGAATGCTTAAGATGAAAGTTGGTCTAGTTCCAAGGGAAAAATTGAAGAGGAGACTTTGTGGAGCCAGGAATAGTTTTACCCTAGCTAACTGGCGCTGCCTGGCATGCAAAACTTGGCAAATGCGGTATTTATAGCAGGGAAATGAAAGAGAAATTAACCCAAAATGACCAATAAGCTACTAATTTCTGGGCTGAAATCACTCCTCTAGGGATAGATATGCTGCTCAAAGCTCCCCTCTCTCACAGGTGAAGAGAGAAACTTCCTTCTATCCAAGTAAGGTATGGGCAAACACAGAAATTTGTAACAATCTTGACCACCCAGTCTCCATATGAAATCTTCCATTTCTTCCTCTGACATGGCCTGCTCTAGCACCCACTGTCACACTGTGGGGAATCTGTCCCTTGCCAGAAATAGTATGTTTTTGGAGACCTTGACTTATTTTCATCTTGCATAGTAGCGTGAGATTGGTAGACTGGCTAGCTGTCATTAACTGTTGATTCACTTTTCTAGCTTCCTGTGACCAGGCATTGCTACAGCATAGCTTGCAATGGAAAAACAATGAAACATGCCTCCATGCACCCATCCAGCTATAGTGTATATTCACTGCTTGGTACTCTGAGCTCCTGTCGTCTCAGCCTGTGCAGGAGCTAGCATTGTACCTCCAACAGTAGTGCCACAATATCTAGCCATCTCCCTCTCTGGGATACCACTATGATAAATAAGTCAACCTTTCCCTAAACACAAAGCACTGAATAAGACCCCCCCCCAAGTCTCTCTCACACACACACACACACACACACACACACACAAAATTAGAAAACATTCTTAGTTGCGTCTTAGTTTTTAGAACATATCATCCCTCTTGGTTTATACATGTAATACAACACCCAGATCTCTGTCTTATTGGAAAGCTGACATTTTTGCACATTTGAAAGATAATAGGAAATAATAAGTTCATAATTTTCAGGAATGTGAGCTTTTTTGCAGGGCAAACATCTACAGTTGATTTAGTTTATTTCCAAAATAAAGGATCACTGTTGCATCATGTTAGTAGTTTATGTTGTCTCATACCATATAATGGTATTTCCAATAGCAAATCCTAGTTTTCTGTCAATTAAATCTGGTAATGCTCCATTTATGCTTACAGTCACAGGAAAGGAATTATGATGAATAGATGGCTTCTCTCAAACTCCCTTTGACTTATAATAAAATTTCTCCAGGAATGCACTTTAAATAGGTAGGAATTAGTGAATAAATGTAAAAAATTTCTGTGGCGCTGTTGGTAATATATTTTAATTAGTCCTATACATGCCTTCTAAAAGCAAAGCACTCCCCCTTCTCCTCCTGTAAGGGTGGATACAGCCCTTAACACTCCTGAAACAAGACACTGAATGCTGTGTAAACTATATGGATTTGATCTAGTGAACCTATTCTCAACCAATACATTTCTCTGCCTTTACCCTTTAAAACAACACTTAGCCTTGTAGAACCTCTGGGGCATTATGTTTCCAAAATAACAGTTTTAGTGGTGCAACAGGCAGTATACTCACCTTTGTGCACAACATTGTGGGTTCTATTCCCAAACCAGGTAGCTTGATTGCTGATACTGCAGCACAGCATAAGGGGTGTGCTATGCTTCTAAATGTACTCTCCTTTGGATGACACATTTAACCAAGGCTCCATCTGCTTGAGATGGTGGTTTACTCAGGTGGATGTAACAGATCCCTCAGCAAATATCAAAAATAATATGGGAAACTCCCTGTTGTCCCAGCCAAAGTTCTCCTTTTAGTATATTGCTACCCCAAGTCTCGCCTGAAAACAGACAACTAGCTTAGTGGGACTAATCCAGTTAACAAAGGAAAGATAAATAAATAAATAACACATAAATGTACTGGATTGTGTGTGTGTGTGTGTGTGTGTGTGTGTGTGTGTGTGTGTGTGTGTGTGTGTGTGTGTGTGGTGGCTGGTGAAGCTGTAGCTAACCTGGTAGCAAGTTGGCACTACTGTGAAGACATTTCCCAGCATCACTCAGGTTATAGAGGGCCCACCTGGCAATAAATAAACAAATGAGGCTGCACACTGGCATAGACAGTGCTTGTACCTTAAATGCCGATGACACAAGAGCATGGATAGTTTCACGGCATTATACGGTAGATGACAGATGGGAAGAAAGGGATGACTGAGTGAGTAATGGCTCTCCTTTCTGGGAAGGGGTGACAAGGTATTAATTAGGTACACAGGTATAAGTTTTAGTTGTAATCATTTCAATTGTTAATTAAGTAAGATAACATGATCCTGGGGACTATTTTTCTTCATGGCCTATGTCAGACTGCAGTATGCAATGTCCTGCATTATGTTTTACACTGAAAATGTTCTGTTGCATTCTGAATATGCATTTCATAACTTGGTATCGTAAATGCCATGATGTATATTCCACCTCATCTTACTAATATTATGTGGGTGGTTTCTTAATACAAATCTTAAAATTTTAACTATGGAGCTACCTACTCCCATAATTCTACTGTATCCCCTGTATCCTTTGGTGACCTCACTGGAGGGATTGCATGGGGGTGCTTCCTTTGACTTTAATGGACAGGGCCCAGCATTTGCACAATGGTGCATTCACTGAAGTCTATGAATACACCCATGTGCTCTCTCAGCATTGACATTGCTGAAAGTAAAGACAACAAACTTTTCAGTAACATCATACAGGAAAAATTAGCTTTTTAAGAAGTATTTTATTTGAAACATTGTTCTTGTAAAACAGGCATGAATAGCTGGAAAATGCAAGATGGAAATGGAAGCACCAGGGGATGTATACTGACAGTTAATAACAATATAATGCAGCCATATATAAAGAAAATATATATTACAGGCATCAAATTACAATCTGCAGTAGCAGTGTATGCCTAGAATAAACAGTTATTTTCCAAAACCTAATTTACCCTGTCTGGGGTCATGAGGAAGCATGGACATATTGTGAGCTGCAGTGAGTGCACAAATATAAAATATAGAACCAAACCTAGATGAACACCCAGTCCATTACAACATTCAGAAGCAGTCACATGCAGACCAAACACCCACATGTGTTAAGGCAGTTTAGAAGATTACCAATTCACTTAGCACATTTTGGGAATGAGGGAAGAAAATGGGAGACCTGGAGAAAAAAAATGAACAAAGGAAATACATGTAGAGTCCACAAAAGAAGGCACACCTGCTAGAACAGCAACACTAAATGTAAACACTGTACTCTTCTAGTAATTTCTACACTCATTGCGGTACCAGATTTTTGAAGTAATAAGAGTACTAGAACTAGAATTACAGGAGCTATCTGTTGTTGGCCCATTTTGACCATGACAAATTACAGGAAGGGATTCTATCTGTCTGTCTCTCTCTCTCTCTCTCTCTTTTTTCCATTGGGTCTACATCAAAACAAAGAAAGGACAGAAATTGGAACCAACTAAGATCAAATCATAGCAGCAGAGCAGATGCATCTTATCAGGGTAATACTGGAGTGTCCTCCAAATGAAGAGAAGTTGAGAGGCATGTTTTGCAGTAAAGAACAACTTGAGCCATCAAGAAAATAAATGCATGCAGTCACTAATCTGTTATTTGCAACTGTGCAAAAAGTTAATGGCACAGATTTTAATTTAGTGCATTTGGATTAGTCTCCTGCTAGTATAGGGCTGGAAGATTTTAAGATCAAGAAAGGCATACTGGAACACCCCAAAGAAAGCTGAAAGGTGTTTAATTTTCAAGTACTAAATTATAAGATTGAACTATAGAGCTGTATTCTAATTGTTTTTGTGGAAATTTCAAATGTAAGATGTATCCTTTTTTATTATTATTATTATTATTGGCTTACATGGTCATTTTTGTAATATATAAAACCAGTTTAATTAATTGAGTGATTATTGTCAGTAAGTTATGTAATATTTGCATGGATTTTTATTTTATTTTTATTTATTTTTTGCTGTTACAGTAGATTCCCTCTTATCCGGCCTCTCTTTAGCCAGTCTCCTCTTTAACCAGCCATCAAATTTCTGCCGTAGCCCTGGAAAAAGACAACAATGAACAGCACTTCCAGCTCCTCTGGGTTAAATAATGACAGACATCTGAGTTTTAGACTTTATATTCATTGGAAAAATGCATACTAACATATCCTGTTATTATAGCTGATTTATAACCTATAAATATTATTTTGTATGCTTTTTCTGATTAACCAGCCATTCGTTTATCCAGCCTAAGGTCCGGTCCCAGTGAGACCAGATAAGAGGGAGTCTACTGTATAATTAAAAAAAAAAATTCTTAATATGTAGTGGTACTGAGCAGGATTCAAAATCATCTTGTTGTCTAAGAGGACCAAAATAAGTAATTTTGTAGAGTCCTGGTGGGGCAGTTCTGAAATGATTACAAAAAGTGTCCACACACTATGTAAATCGGTAGTCTCATGAGCTTTCCTGAGGCAAATAAAGTAAAACATGTATTTTTTTAGCTTGAGAGGTTAGGGACAACTCCCAAAGCACAGATACAGTGACTGTGCACAGATGATACTTAGTTTGTGCTCTCTGGTAAATTATTGTGTGCACCTTTAGTTTTCGGAGAGAGAAATTTCAAAAACTGGTATGCAGATATTATTGCACGTTTGCACTTCTCTGATTTTCAATGACCGTTATCAGCACAAAGACATATTTTTTACAACTTTAAAGATAGTGAGATTGCAGAGTTCACATGCACGGTGCTGCATCGCAAGGGGCAGGTTATTTGCACAATTAGCATGCTAAAAATCTCTATCTCTAAATCTCATTAAAGCCATACCTCACAACTCAGACTTCCAGGTTTACATAGTATTGAATTAGGGCTGTCTTTGGCTCTAGATACTTCCAGTGTGCCTTTGGCACTAAACACTGCTCAACTCCAGGATAAACTATATCCCTAAATGTGAGAAGAAATACCTAGTCATACCTTGTATCTCCTTACTTTCCCTTCTTCACTCGCTTCCTTACTTCTATTCATTTCTTTCCCTGGCTTTCTCTCTAAATATACTATGGCTTTCTCTCTAAATATACCATAAGCCTGCTTTTCTCTGACTTTGTATTGCAATTTATGTTTGTATTTTACTAACTTAACTTAAATTTCTGTATAAACTAGTGAAAATTTCTTTATTAAATCATTGTCATATAACTCATATCTATTCTTAACTAATGTTTTCATATTATGTCTAATTTGGCATAATTATTTAAACTGTAGTTGCTTTTTGTATTATTTTTAATGACTGTACAATTATTGTTCTTAAAATGTTTTGTAATACTTTGGAGCTTTTCTTCCTGGGCATCGACAGAAAATGGGCTTTTACCCAATTGGACTTTTCCAGTAATCATATATCAATAAATAAACAGCTCTCTATTTAAAGTTTGCACTACAAATTATATATCAGTTGTTAAATATGTATTTAAAGTTTGCATTACAAATTATATATCAGTTGTTAAATTTGTATTTAAAGTTTGCACTACAAATTATATATCAGTTGTTAAATTTGAAAAAAAAAATTATGTTGAATACATTGGATTTTATATACAATGAGGTGCTAGAAACCCAAAACATTTTGGGAAATTGGAGAAATAGCAAATCTTATAAACAAGGAAAACTTAATCACTGCATTCTGCTCTTGAATATTTTATAAAACTAACACACTGAAATTAGTAATTAATACTTAAAGGGTGGAAATGTATATATATATATATATATATATATATATATATATATATATATATATATATATATATATAAAATCTGCACATCTACTACAGAATAAAATACATTAATAGTCAGATAAAAATAAAAATTCTTGGCTGTTCTGTATGTTCATTCATACCTCTCAGCTTCTTTAGCTAAGCTGAATGCAAGCGTTCATACTGTATGTTGTGGACTTATATGCTCACTGAGGTCAGCAGTATAACCTTAGCAGCGTGTGCATCATTATTACTTTAAAAATAAATGCATCGGATCCCTGGCGTCTGCTGCTGTTATGCTTAGGATGTATTCTCAGCATGTAACTTGTCATTCTGAGTTTACTCTTTGCTTTTAATATAGCCCACAATCCTTATTACATTTTAAGCTCTACTAGCAGATGGTATGGAGCAAATGATTAAGGTATTAAAGTGTCCTGTTTAAATCCTGATATTCTGACCATATACAAGGAAATGGAAAATAAATCCTCAAACTGGCAGTTAATGCTATCTACTAGGCAACATATAGAAAAGAAAAAGAAGCCTTAAACTAACTGTGCCAAATTTAATATTGGTCATTTCGGATATAACAAACACAGAACCATGATGAAGAAGACAGCGATAGTGAGGGAATATGGTGCTGAGAGAGAACATATTAGTCTTGCATCTCCCTACACACAGACATCAAAAATATACAATGAAGTGGGGTGTAGATCAACGCTGTGCATTTCAGATAACTTCTATGTAACTCATATGTTATGCTGTTTAGTAAATACAGTGCTATTCAGCCAGCCACAGAGAGTGATAGCTTGTATTTCCCTGCAGTAAAGTTATGGAAAATAGTCCTGGCAAGGAAGATCAGAAGATTCACATGTCACAGATTAGTCATTTTTAAGGACAGCTGCCACATAAATTTAACTATGGCTACATGCAGTGCTAGCATTTGTATACAGAATGTCCGTTTTGTTTTTCAGACAACTAAGGTACAGTATCCATCTCTTCCACAAATCGTCCGGAGAAATGCCATCCAGCTAACAGAAAGAATGGTGGGTCAGTTTCTCAGTCCTGCTTCCTTTTGGCATGTTTTCCCCTGAAGCATGTGCAGACCTAATGCTGTTTTAATGTGCTTTGCATTAAAAAGTCAAAACGTACATCACCAGCACCGCTGCTACTTTTCATATTTCTTTCCTTGCAATGCCCAGCATCAGGTACCATGGGTATTATCATCTCATGATCACAAAGAGATACACATGGACACGCACATATTCATATGCAAGCAATTGGGTGGATATCCAAAATAAATGGTCAAATGTTAAAATAAGTTACCTGTGAAAATTACTTCGGCTAACAGATAGCCGGTGAAATGATTTCCTATATATCATAAGAGAACTTCAGAATTTACAAACCCTTCTTATTTTGCATGAATAATTAACACTCATATTGCAAGAGCAGGTGGAGGAGGAAGTTTAAAATGACTAAGCTGATGTTCAAAGTGCTGGGTAAGGTTTAGCACACAAAGTCATTAGGAAGCCTGAATGCTACTAATTCCTATTCATATAGGTTTATACTAGGCTAACTGCCCTTGTGAGCTATTTTAAGCTTAGCTAATTATCTCTTGTGAGACTTGAACCTTGTGTTTGTAAGGCAAACACCTTAACCATTAGGCCACCCTCCCGACCCCTATTTTGTGTTTGCACCTATGTTTGTTACAGATTCACTCAGAGTAATAACCTGATTAATATGCTGAGAAAATTTATTTCAAACACTATAGGCCCTGAGTAACCAACTTGTTGTTGATATCTAATTTTAATTGTAGATAAGCAGTCTTTATGGTAGACTTAATGATTCAAACAGCATTAGGTCAGACAAGACTATACACAAAACAAAATATCTCTTAAGAAATCCTGCCAGACAATAAAAGCAATGACATGGATTTTTGATAATCTTTAGTAATGAATTAATTTCCTTTTGTTATAATGCCAGCCATTATTCAACTGTCAAATGATGCCATGATATCAGTTTGCACTAAAATTCAGCACATGTATTTACCTTTACCGAATCCCTCACCTTAATGAATGTTATAAAGATAGTAAACAGTAATCTTAGAATATATTCCCATGAACCACTGTTTTCATGATAAAAGGTACTCACAACTGTCTAGCTTTTTTATTAAGTCTTGCACTTCATTAAAGCATATTAAGAGAACACAACATTGAAAAGGAAAGTTGCCTGGATATAGGTCAGCCATTCTCCATAATCACAGGTCACAGTGGAAGCACTCAAAGGAGGATCAGTTGGTGGCTAAACTACTATTGTATGTGAAGCTACAGCTATATTCCTTTATATTGACTTACATTAATGGTTATTAACAGGCTTCTTACTGCAATACAGAATATCACTGTACATACTTACTGTATTTAAACTAACAACCTTTATTCCTTTTTTACTGTCAGGTAGACCAGACCATAACATACATTCTGTGAAATATCTGGCTGAATGCTGATTGGTCAATGTTCACAGGCATATTGCTAGCAGTGGTTATGAAATGGAAATGTCAAGAGTCTAAGGTAGTGCATGGGGTAAGAGGTATACAAAGATTTTGATGCTACTGTAGCAATTTACATTGTAGTAAATTAAACCTTTTTTTCAGCTGATTTATTAGTGTCTCTAATGTTGGTTTGAAATAAAGTAACATTAATTTTAATGAAATACTGCCTCCTCATATGTCTCAACTGTACAGATTTTTGCAGAATGTCCAGATTTTTGGCTCATGTTTTTGGTCCGTTCCTCATAAAATGTGTAGTTTTCTGGCAAATCGTTGGGATGATCTGAGGACTGAAGTCACTAAATAATGATATGCATTTGAATTTCAGACTTCAAATCCTTCAGAAAATGTATGTTACAACAAATCCTGTTACTTTAGCAACTTTCTACGTTTATAAGAACAATACTTAAAACATGTCCCTATTTTTGGGCCTTTGTCCCCCCCATTTTCTCAGGCTTTTACCAGATTTTTTTGCACTAAGAGGTATGTACCTCCTGCACTGTTACCACTGAGGGTCTTGCTAAAAGTAAGATCCCACGCCCTGTGTTTCAAGTAATCCTGACTGTAAATAGGGTCATATGAAAACTGTCAAGGTGCAAAGAGAAAAATACTAGTATTATATGAGTTACTTGAAACGTTTTTGATTCCTTCACTACTTGTTGTCTACTTGCCAACATTATGTATATCGACTTATGCATTTGTCACTTGATTCTAACAGCACTAACCAATCACAGAACAGAGAATGGTACCAAAAGATTTAAAAAAAATCAGGTACTCAGTATGGAAAATTAATCCCTAGGTTCACTTGCAGGTGAAATTTGTTCAAGCAATGTTACCAGGTTTAGGAAAGCTGGAACTCCCATTTTAGAAAATCATACTGTATTCAGTTTATTAATGACAAATCCACATTTTCTTCTTATGAATGTGAGAGCTAGTCTTTCCACAAAAATAAAGAGGGCATTTGTCAAAACTGTATGTTTATAATTTAATGGATTTGATTAGGGAACACCTCTGGGGATATAAATAGCATGATCTCATGATGTCTGTATGTATTTAAGAAGTTGCATATTTGATCATAGGATCACAGAGGATGCAAGACTATATGTTCTGAGATTATGTGTGCCTTGCCAATAATCCATCAATAACCACTCTCACAGTCTACCATCCCCTCCAAGGAAGACAGCACCTCAAAGTCCCAGATTAAATTTAAGGGTACCCATCCAGTTGCCCGAACTGTTCTTTTTTAGTGTTAACTGTACTATTTAACTTGCCAAAGAAAAGGAGATTAAGCAGGATCACTGAGAGCATGGTAAGCGAGGCACAGATCCCCCTCAGGGGCCTACATATAACCAAGTACTGAGACAAAAACTTTACTCACTCCTGGCAGCTAAGATTTTTGTGACTAGAGATCATTTTTGTTTGGAACCTCTGTGTTTTTTTTTTTTTTTTTTTAAGTTTTTTGATATGTTGAGTAAGATACATACCAAAGGGAGCATTATATTTTATAATGGGTCAGACAAGGGCAGAGTATAAGAGTACAATAACTTACCCGGTTTTAGAAGAGATGCCTTTGGTAATTAGTTGCAAGATATGGAAGGATTTCCTAACTGCAGTCAACACCTTGTGATTAAAGGAATAGGAGCTATCAGCCCAGGGCCCTAATCACTCACTCAGTTAGTAGTGGGATGTTATCAGTGCAGTAAGTTAAAGAAACCTGCTGTTTTCTGAAGGGGATGACACTACACTTCTTAAATTTAGTTTAAACCTTTTCTTCTGTCAACTAGTTGTTGACTCAAGTTAATTCATTTTGAAAGATATGAGTCCTGGATGGAATAAACGCCACTTAGCTTGTAGCCATCAGCAAATCTGGTTATCCATAGATCATATAACCAGTTTTGAGGTCTGAGAAATAAATGGCAACATGAAGGGATCTAAAACAGATCCTTGGGGGTGGCAACACTGGTCACTTTCTATTTGACTGAGAAGGCAACACCACCTCTTGACAACATGCATGTTGTTCTTGAGCCAATTACCTATCCATCTTACAAGGGGATTAATGTTCAATAGCTTAAGCTTATTTGTGAGTCCACCATGGGATACCGAGTCAAATTTTATTTTTTTTTATTTTACATTTCTTTACCAGGAAAGTCTGACTGTGAGAGCACCTATTTTCAGCAGAGGTCCAGGGAGAAATGCTCCAGACACATGTCTTAAATATCTTGACCAAATCATGATAGGCAGCACGGACAGCATGTCCTCTGTCCTCTATCTGTGTGACCTTTTCAAAGAAGCTTATAAGATTTAGCAGGCATGACCTACACTTTACAAAGCTGAATTACTGTGGGTCAAGCCTAATCAGCTTTTAGATGTCACTATTTCTGAGGTCTTTAATAATGTGCTCCATGGCTTAATAGATAAGACTCATAAGGCTATTGGGTCTGTAGTTTCCATGGACAATAGTAGGTAATCCCTTGTAGAGGACCATAACTACCACAGTGAACCAGGATTCAGGGACATAGCCTGTTCATTGGGTTAGGTTAATTGATTTAAAGAGAGGATAAACAAGTATATGTTGGATGCTCTTCATTAGGCACAACAATATATTATCGATACCCATTGAAGTAGTGGTTTTAGTCTTTGTCAGTACCTTAAGGACGTGATCCTTGGTGATGGCAGGGGATGAATGTGAGTCAAGGATGACTGGAGTTAAGATAATAGCTTCAGGAGAGAAGTTGTCCCAAACTTGTTGTTAATATGTTAGTAATATCTTTCAGGTTTGAGTGGGAGACACTATTAAGGAAATATTTAAAACAGTGTTTTGAATTATTTCTTAATTTTCTAATGTGACTGAAGAAAGACTTGTAATCATTCTTTGCCTGAGTTGATGGGATGCTTTTCTGGTTCTTATGATTGTCTTCAGTTTCTTAGTGAAGGGTTTAATAATATTTTCATACAGAGTTCCTGATTATACATTATAATGAAGAATGTATTCCTTCTTGTACAGTTTGTTTATATTTACTGAGCACCAGGGTGGTTTGTTTTTTCAATTTACCAACATATTTGTTTCTAGTAGGAGCTGCCTGGTCCATGCATTTTTCTAAATGGGAATAAAGATCCTTATTGTAGGTGGCTGCACATTCAGGGTCAATTGTGAGGTTTTCATGGGTGAATTTTGAGATTTTTACATATGATTCTTAACAGGTTAACATTCTTGAAGTCTCTAAAGAGGGTGGTATTGGTTAACAGGGAAGCAAATGTCTTGTGTGTAAAGATAATCAGTAGATGGTCTGACTTAACTAATGAGGGACTGACCAGGTGGAGGGAACAGGATCTAGCTAAGTTTGTAAGATCCAGGTCAAGAATATTCCCACCCCTAGATGGACTGAAAGCAAGTTGATCCTGGAAGTTCTAACTGGACCATTCCAAGAACCATCTGGCATATTCTATGTTGGCATTATAGGTACTACAATCCATGGAGGAATTAATGAGCTATTGTTTTGCTGGTATTTGCAAGAAATGCCAGGAAATTTTCTTGATTGTGTGGGGTCATAGACAGGGACTGAAAGCAAACTAGGCCTGCTACCATGGTGCAATCAGCAGAGCCATCAGTTTGGGGTTAAGACTGACTTTTCTTCTATCTTTCAAGTTTCATCATCTAGTCATTTTGTTATTTTTTATTTTAAAAATCACAGCACTTTGTTTTTTTTTTTAAACACAGCACCTCTATGACACTGTTCAAGAGAAACCTGGATGAGTCAATGGGGCACCATAAATTCTTACTGAGGATAATGCCCACAACCTTCCTGGACATGGGCAGTAATCACTAAATGCAATCTCCGGCATTGACTAGCACTTGTATACGGTTACATCGGCTTGAAATGGCTAGACTTAAAATTACCTCCAGGTTGATAGCCTGGAAATCTCCTATGATCCTATGATCCTAAATCAACAATCTGTTTATCTGTTCTACTCAGCCATATATTTTATTGGTCAAGGTTATTAAACAAATACTCAGACTTTTCTGTCATTTATTTTCATGCTCAGAAATTATCTGTTACATCACACTTGTAAGATATTTTCTGCTTAAAGTCAGCACCATCTGAGCATCTGAACATTTCTGCACTCTCAGTTAATTCTCAAACTTCATCTTGCAAAGGTATATAGCATTGCTAGAGTATTTTATTCAGTTTCTCTTGTCTTTGGTTAAACTTTGTTGTACCAATATGTTTCTAGTAAGAACCTGTAATGTTTTTTTCTACAAGTTCTGTCTGTCAGAATCATCTTTTCTGATTCACTTAGAAATGGAGCCAGACTCTTTACTTCCGAATAGGGTTTCAGGTTCCATTTGCTTGCTCCTGCTGTTAGAGACACTGATGCAAAGTACTCCCATTCTGTTGTACCACACTTAGTTGACGAACACTACACAGGAACAATATCAGCCAAGCAATCACATTAATCAGGGGATGCTTACCCAAATACACATTTTAAGTCCTTCCACATACAATTTCTTGTCACTCTTTACAAGCACTAACCTCCAAAACCAAGCAAGGTCATACATGATAACTGGTGCAAATTTGCTCTTACCCACCTAATTGTCAAGAATAGACAAACACAGACCAAGCAGTACTTTGCTTGACCTGTAATGGCAACTTTGTTCCATAGGCTGCGAATGTCTTGAATTAGGAACCTGTCCCTCTGGTTAGTCTTGTCTATTTATTGGTGTAGATTTAGGAACCTGGCACAGGTTTCTGAAGAGCCACTAGCTTTACAAAGGAAGGTCAAAAAATGACTGGTTCTTTCATGGCTTGAATAGGGAAGGACAGGTCAGCTTGGATCAAGTGGTAGGCTACTGAGTATAGGGAGAGCTGTGCTAATCTAGCAAGAGATAGAGAAAGGATTTAAGGCATTTTATCTTCTAGGATAAACATTGCTGGGTCTTGAGTGACATCCTTGGATTTGTACTTACAAAATGAGGAATTATTTTCAATTATGGGTCTGATAAGGGATGAGTACAGTAGTAAGATGACTTCTCTGGATCTTGAAGCTATTTCTTTGGAAACTAACTGTGACTGATAGAAGAAATTCTTTATTAGGGTGGAAACATGATGACTGAATGAGAGAGAGAGTTTTACACATAGGTACACAGGTCTCTTATGCCTGGGTTTATCTGAACAGGAGTACTATTTATAACATATATTAGGAGCAGCTTTTCTGACAAATACTATTATGCTGCACTTGTTTTGCTCTACTTTCATAATGGCAACCTAAGTATTGTGATCTATATTAATTATTTGCTTGTCATTTTCAGTATAGGCAACTCATAATCAGTTTAGCAAGTTTATAGACAATTTCATTATTGTACTATAAAGCAGTGAATTCCAATTTACTTTCAGAGGTTTTACTTTTAAAATCAACATTTACTTCCTGTTTTATACAGCAATGGATCTACCCTTTTCCTAAACATCATTACAAAATGAAGAGGAAAATGAAGAAAATACATAAAAACATAATATAAATACACAGTAAATAACTTCACTATACTTCATCATATGCTAGGTCAAATATATACATCTTCAAGGCCTGTCTTAAACTGGCCAGGAAGGAGCATTCCTAAAACCACAGAGGTACCGAATTCCAGAGGTATACGGCCTGATAGTAAAAAGAAAGAAAACTTGAATTGCTTTACTCAGCAATGGAACCCTCAAGGGTTTATGTCTTGCCTCACTAAGCAATAAATACCATTTATTTTAGAATCAAGACATCTTTCTTGCTTTATTAAGCAGTAAACATCTTTTTTTGTCAGAGGGTTTCATTTTTAGAAATAGCACCATTTTCCTGCATTACTCAGTAATGACCCCCCCCTCCCCGCCCCTTCCTTTCAGAGGATTTAACCTTTCAGAATCAACATTTTTTTCTTGCTCTATTCAGTTATAAATCCTCGTTCCATGTCAGAGGGCTTAGCCTTGTAATCCTATCCATAGTCTGTAACATTGCAGCGTGACTGTTTTGTCATTAAAGCCGGCTCACTGTAATAATCAAAGTAGTTTTCAGGACCAGACTGCAGAAAAAGGTAAAGAAAACTATCATGGAATGCTTCAGTTCCAAGAGGCATGGCACACCCAGGAATGTATTTTTTTTTCATATTTCTATGTTCATAAATGCTCTCCCTAAGTTTTGTTACACATTTAGTGATGCAGAATATCCCATCTGAAAACTATTACAAGAATACCAGCACATGCTTTACACAAACTGTTGTAACTCCCACAAATGAACAGCTGTCTGACGTCACAGTAATTGAAAATTAGATTACACTGGATGATGCTTTCCTGTCTTAATTTTTCTCTATAGCTTCTCCAGAATCTGTGTTAACATAAAGTTAATTAATTTAGACTAGCTACAAAGGGGAATAATAATGCTAAATGCAGCAGCTTATTAACTGACCCAGACATAGTGACTTATTTGACTAAATGCACCTCTGGGTCTTGTTACAGGGTAGGCCCATTATAAATTACTGATATACTCTGGTGAACATTTAAATTACTTTTGTTAGAGAGTCTAGGAAATGCTTTAACACCACATGTCTTCAATAATATAAAAAGACATTTATTTTAATTTGTAGACACAGAAATCTTTAATTGGAGACAAGGGAACTATTCTGATTACATTGTGATTCAGTGGAGATGCCCATACATTTTGAACTAAATTATATTAAAGACCCAAGTGAGAATAAAAAGGATGAATATTACTTTATAAGTTTCTCCTAGCAGATTGTATGACAGCACATGGAATTTGTAACACGTTGGAATATGTGATGTAGTATTATTTAGTATACAGCATACAGCATCAGTGTATTTAACATGAGGTTATATTGCATGATGGTAAAAAAAAAAAACTTAGCAGATTAAGTGACACAACGAATAATACGAAATAGGAGCGCTGCAACATATGCTTCTGAAGCTTAAGGTAGCATTTTAAAAGTCACATGCTTTCTGTAATGTTCTCTTCCATTCAGAAAATAGCTGAGTCAACATTTTTCTACCCATAACAACTCTTACAAAAGATGGAGCATGTTCTTATTTTCACACACTAGTAAATCTACAAATACTATCTATACTGTGACTGATAAAGAATCTTTGTAAAGTCTTTGATCGGTGATTAAGTTAGATTAAATAATTGCTATACCCATAAATAGCTAGAAGTTTATTTATTTTTATTTTTTTTTAGTAAACAAGAAACATTTTTACTAAATTATCACTTATGACATAGGCAATCATATATTTATATAAATTAAAACAAACCATATTGACATAATTTTCGTTGCAAACATTATACAGCACTAACATTATACAGAATTATCCAGTCACTGCCATGCATTAGATAGCTCATTCACATCCTGCCTTCTTTTAAACCTCATTGCTCGTCTGCATGTGTTGTTCCCACAATTTCCATTTTTTTATGAAATTTGCTCCTACCCTTTTCTAAAAATCTAAATTCCAGTTGTTTATCTCTGTTACTGTATTCACTACTTCTAATACTGTTGGTTTAGATTTTGATTTCCATTTCCTAGTAATTGCTTTTTGGCAGCCACCATAATTAGACACAGCAAGGCCTTACCATGTCTAGGCAATTCTGATTCTGCATCATAGCAAGGCCTTACCATGTCTAGGCAATTCTGATTCTGTATCATAGCAAGGCCTTACCATGTCTAGGCAATTCTGATTCTGCATCATAGCAAGGCCTTACCATGTCTAGGCAATTCTGATTCTGTATCATAGCAAGGCCTTACCATGTCTAGGCAATTCGGATTCTGTATCATAGCAAGGCCTTACCATGTCTAGGCAATTCTGATTCTGTATCATAGCAAGGCCTTACCATGTCTAGGCAATTCTGATTCTGTATCATAGCAAGGCCTTACCATGTCTAGGCAATTCTGATTCTGTATCATAGCAAGGCCTTACCATGTCTAGGCAATTCTGATTCTGTATCATAGCAAGGCCTTACCATGTCTAGGCAATTCCAATTCTGTATCATAGCAAGGCCTTACCATGTCTAGGCAATTCTGATTCTGGATCATAGCTCAAAAAAATAATTTCCATAGTTATACTAATTTGCTCACTCAGTATTTCTGATAAAGTAGTTGGCAGGGAATTTTTAAAGTGTGCCAACTCATTACACTCCCAGAAAATATGTTCCCAATTATCTCTTTCTTCCCCGTCACACCTCTAACATTTGATATCTATCTGAGGAAAAATTCTTTGGAGTCTATTTGGGGTATGAAAATACCTATGAAACACTTCTGAGCAAAGATCTTAAATCTCTTAGATTTTGTTGCATATTCGGTAGACTTATATATATTCCCCATTGTTTCTTTGTTTATTGCATATCCAGTCTCTTTTCCCCATCCTTTCTAACCTCCTCTGATTGATTCTTATAGTTATCACGCAATATTTTATACGCTCTACTAACTATTCATTTTTTAACAACAGCTTTAATCTAGGCAGACCAAATACAAATGAGAGGGTAAAAAAACAGCTGTGAGGTATTCTAACTAGGTAAAAACCACTACGTAACCACAACTGACAAGATGTTGAAGAATCACGTGACCAAACACAAATACTTGAAATACCAAAATGGAAAAAAAATGAAAATATAAATGCTTTTATGGGGTGCAAACCCCCCTGTACCCAAAGTGGGGACAAGCCCCCACACACCTAGTGAGCATATATACCAACTCTACAGTTGCATAAACACAAGGAATGAAGACATCTTCCAAAATAAAGGAATCCCTACCTGGGATCACTTATAAATTGTACAGGCAGTGATTTCCCATGGAAATCAGTCATTAGCATTCTGTTTTTTGTTATCTTGTGATTCTGGCAGATGAAGCTTGGGGGGGGGGATAATCTCGAAGACTTGTAGATATACTTAACTGGGTGGTCTTCTAGGTATTAGTGCCTCTTTCCAAAGGCTACTTGGAAGTGCTGTCTGTTTAAATGATTTGGTTAAAGTCATACACATACCTGTCAACTGTCCAGAATTTTGCAGGGCATCCCTAAGTTTGCCTTATAGTTTTGTCCTGTCCCTCATAATTTTTTGTTTTATTTTCTGATGCATCACTAAGGATTACAGTCATTCAATAATGCCAAACATTAGCATTTCACACTTCTTATCATTCAGAAAATGCATTTTGATGCGGTCTCTTTTTCTATTAATTTTTTAAAGTGAATTAGAGTAATATTTAAAATAACTGTCCCATATTTCGGGTATTTCTCTTCCCATTGTTTTTGGTTTTGTTCAGAGTTTGTGAGTAAGGAGATGGTTGATATGGCTACACAGACTGCAAAAGCAAATAAACAGAATCCAGCTCAGAACTACAGAACGAAGTTTGTTAGCAGCTAATAGTCTTAACCTAACTTCCCCTTGCTAAAGTTAAAGACAGTATACCTAATGTAGCAGAAAATTAGGCTGATACGAAGGAAGGTATGATATATAAAAAATAGACTAAGAAAAGTCATTTTGTGTCAGAGGTAATTTTGAAGGCACACAGAAAGAATAAAAGAAAACTGTAGGCAGTTCTGAGTACTGCATAGGAAATGCGATGCTAACCAGCTTTTAAGTATTATAACTTGAATAAAAAGTTAAAAATAGCTCACAGCATTTAATTGTGGACAAAACTGACCCACTAAAGTGTAGGTTTAATGTAACTACAGCCAAGGAAGCTTTTACATACCTCAAAGGAGATACACTGCAACTGCACATCTGCACCATTTCAATTAGTACTTACTGTAGTCAAACATCTGCATCTCAGTTGTACCTTAACTACAGCAGACATTTTGTCTAACTATGCTCACTCTGTATCTACAATGCAGCTGTAGATATTCAAATGTTTATGAGGCACTGTTTTTTAGTTTCACTCTTCTTTGTCAAAACACAAGAACAGAAACAAACCTTTATAGCTGATATATCATATTAAACTGCTTATTGTATGGAATTAGTAAAACTGTTAAATATTAAACCAGTGGCAGACAGGAAGAGGTTCTACCTACACCGTCACGACCTACATTTATTCTGCAGTCCATATGTTGATTGGCCAGTGGAGGAGGAGTAGCTGATCTCCAGGTTTATGATCTAGTTGTGGGGTGTGTTTTTCTGTCTTGAAGCCCCCCATTGGATAGCAAAACAATTTCAGCCAGTAAGAAACAGTGAATGGCAGTATACATAAACATCAACATCATCGTCAACAGCAGCAACAGGGCATCTGTTGAAACATGCATATACCTCATAAATGTTCAGAAATTCACAGAACTTCCAGATTGGCTTCTCATATTTTTGCTCTGTCCCTCAGAAAATTTGTGGTTTTCTGACAAATCATTGAGGACTGCAGTCACTAAATAATAACAAACATTTGAGTTTCAGACTTCATATCATCCAGAAAATGTATGGAGCACATAACTTGTTATTATAGTAATTTTCTAAGTTTATAAGAGAAATATTTAAAATCTGTCCCTGATTTTGGTCCTTTGTCCCCCCATTACTTTTGGCTTTGTCAATATGTTTGCCCTAAGAGATTGAGAACTATGAGCATGAATGTACTGCCCACATTAGTATCACAGTATTTTGTTCAATGAGCATTGTCTGATCCAGTGGATGCAGCATAAGGAAAGTACCCCAGTCTTCTAATGTGAAGACTTTGGGGGGATAGGGTGTCACTAGCAAGCCTTCACCTCTAGAGATAATGGGTAAAGTTGTAGACAGTGGAAGGATCTGGTGGGCTTAAAGACAACAAGCTGTGATGATGGCAACAGCCTCAAAAAAGTTGGCACAAAATGTCACCACAACATTTTTTTTCTGGCTGATGATTCATGTGTCTGCATAGTAACTGAAAGGCTTCTGGCTACTTTTAAAACAATTGTTAACTTTCACTTGCTAGACTACATTATACAAAATGCTTTAGCAGATTATCCCTGTCCTTTCATAATAAATTCTTCCTTATATTGTGAAAGGTCTGTAACATCTTGATCTCCTTCATTACAATTACAGGTTCAGTTCATATGACAGAAAAGCAACACTTCAGCCACAATGACAGATTTTGTCTGCTCACGGGCATGCAGCTGAAATATGGGTGTAACACAATGCCTCTCACTTGCTGAAGGAAGGTGTTGAATGGAATATGGTTATAGCAGTATAGGATATACCTTTAAGACTGCCAGTAATTTGAGAATGTGTGGATACTTGTGTTAAAATAGATTCACCATTTGCAAGTTTGGTTCATTTCATTTGCTTCTTATGCCTTCTAGTCTCATAGCACGATGAAAGATTCAGACATATACGTGTCAGAGGATACATTCTAGTGTATAAAGTGATATATAGAATGGGAAACACAAGTGAGCTCTGCCAGTATTGTTTTTTCATCACACACATATGCATATGCATGCACACACACACACACACACACACACACACACACACACACACACACACACACACACACACACACACACACACACACACACACACACACACACACACACGCACGCATGCACACACACACACACACACACACACACACACATACACACACAAACACACATATTCACTCTTTTAACTCTTTGTTTTTCAGGTCTATTTCTCCACCCCTGAACAGACAGGAAACAAAAAAATCCTACATATCCTCTAAAAAAATCATTTGACTTTTTAAAACTGTAGCAAACAGCTTTCTACATGTTACATTTGCAGCAAGAGACTTACTACAACTTAAACCCCATATGCTGTAATCCTGATCATAGCAGTTTAGCCATTCATTTCTGCAATGACTTTCAGAAATGATATTACAGAAATGAATGCTTGTAATAAACTACTGATTGATCAATCAGTAATACACTACTGATCAATTGGCAACTCTCAACCACACTTCCTAATACCTTATACCGAAGGCAGGTGCCGTCATTGCCCCATCCTAACCATACTTATGTCAGGCTGCTAGGAGGAAACTAGAAGAAATCCACTAGAAAAGAATGCGGTAAACAGTGAAAAAAGATATGGCTGGATACTTAAGAAGCTGTACCTCTTTTTGTTACACTGGACATGACAAAAAGAAAGGAGAGGACTCAGGCAGCAGACTGTTGGAACTAACATCTCCCTGGATCTCCAAAAGCACGTCTTAACAGCAAGGGTTGTAGACCCATCGACTAAGAATACAGGAATGTGATGAGGAGGGAATGCAGAGAAACATTCAATAGGCAATGGAATAGGTGGAGAATGGGTGAGGTAGGGATGGAGGATTAGTAGAACATTAATTGCATTTAAATGGTAGACTAAATAGACTTATCAACTCCTTCTAGTAGCAAACAAATGCAAAGTTAACAACTTTTACTGAAACTGAATGGGGGAATATCAGAAGTCTGTATGGAAAGTGTTGTTTATTGTTTATGCACTATATATATATATATATATATATATATATATATATATATATATATATATATATATATATATATATATATATATATATTCAGGGTTTGCAAAGTATATTTATTTATTTTTTAACAACTTGATAACCAGGTGGGTGAACTGGTACATTGACTCTTTCAGTTTTTTTTTAAACATCTTTATTGAATTATCACTTGTGATATAGGCACATTTACATTTATATAAAAGTAATCAAACTGCATTAACAAGTTAAAATTAGCAAACATTATACTTCACATATATTGCTACATATCATATAATCTAAGCAACATACATAAATTATTCAATTCCTGCCCCCTTTTTTTTAAACAAGAAACATCTTTATTAAACCATCGATTAAAGAAATGGTGATGAGACAAGATTTCCTCCCATGTGTGCCAACATAATAATGTGAACATTTAACAAGCAGTACAGATCTGACATTTTCTAATTGTCTTTTATTTTTACCTTAGTGTTGATATACTTATTGTTTGTGTGGGATGATACAGAAGATATTAAAATAAATTTGCACAGGAGATTAATGCAAACAATGATGGGTTTCATCTTACATTATTATAAATGAATAAAATATTATATGTAGAAGTAAAGCAGTTAGGGAACCATGGAAATATGGTAACTAGTAAGGATTACATTACGCTTGATTCTTTGTCTGATCCTCTGTCACATGTTTAAGGGAACATCACCCCATTTTGTTTTCACTCGCAATCATATGTTGAAATTTTGAATCTGGAAACAAAAGGTAGAGTACGGGAGAGTTTTGAAAGATATACAGCAGTTTTGCATCTTTGGAGATGTTAGTCAGTGAAACAAGCACCTAAAAATGTCAAAAACAAAGCTAAATCTTAAAATTGTTCTACCTATAAATCAAAATGACAGAAAAACAGAAAACTGAATCAAATAGGGATGGGAGAAAGAAATGAAGACTTACATTGTCATGAGTCCAAGAGTATTACTATAGAAATACGTGAAATCATGAAGATCATTTCAAATAATTTTGCAGGAAGAATTAACAATCTAAAGTAAAATGATTCTCTATACCCAGCATGCCTCTCAACTGTACAGATTTTTGCAGAATGTCCAGATTTTTGCCTCATATTTTTGGTGTGTTCCTCCTAAAGTCTGTACCCTTCTGGCAAATAGCTGAGAATTGAAGTCATTAAATAATGACAAACATTTGAGTTTAAAAAAGGGGAAAGACTGTTGCTAATTGTTGGTGGGATTCATAAAGATTAACATGAGCTGTACACTATAAGTATACCTTGAGGTAACTTTTCTGAAGTTAAGAACAGACCTGCCACAATGCCTTTGCTGTCTATTCCCTCAGAAAGGTTACACTACTTGTATCCATAGTGTAGACTTTGTGGTAACCTTTATGAACCCCCCCTCCCCGTGTCTTTTCTAATAAATTTCAAAATGGTAAGGATAGAGATGGGACCATTATCCATTATTTGGTGTTTAACATAAAATGCCTTTGGCTGTAAGAGATGAAGAGCATGTAAATATTTGGAAAAAGGTTGCACAATATCTTATGGAAGAAGATTCCATAACTTAGCTTCCAGTTTCTGTTGTAAAGTACTTTTTGGACTTATTTGTTGTACTTTTTTGTATAAACTGGTTCTGTTATTTATTTGACAGCCAGGAGCACTTTGTCTTTCTGCTAGACACTGCACTTTGGATGCATTCTGGGTATGAATGCAAGCTTCTTTCATTTGTAAACTTAATCTGCAAAGGCTGGCCTTTATTTTTCTCTGGTGTGCCCCTTAAACTTGCTTTGAACGTAAAATGACAGTTAGTTTGTCATACTCTGAAGCCCCAAAGTTTAGTTTATAACTGACCAGGAATGCTTATATCAATTTGCCTTTGTATTTGCCTGCTGCCATCAGATTTTCCATTTGGACTTTTGCAGCAGATGCTTTGCTTTCACTTTCAAAGCTGTCAGGACTTTTGTACTTAAAAAACTTTTTTTGTACATTGTTAATAGTTCCCTTTTATTTTGGTAATGTTGGAGTGTTTGATTTGTGCGTGAGAGTTTGAGGTTAAACAAGACGAATATTTTTTAGAACATATACTTCAAGTACATCATTCAGTGTGCCTAAAGCATCAGGGAGAACAGACCTGAGGAGGCGGTTCCAACAACTGGACTATGAACAAGCCAGCATGGAGGGGGAGAAGGAATTCATGTGTATTCAAGACAGCTGTGAATACAGAGTTATGAAGTATTGAATGTTGAAAATGTTATTGAAAATGTATATCAAAATGGTGTTGAGCACATTAATGAAGTACAGGTGTTAACCCACCAAGGTTTTGTTTATACAATTTAAGTGATTTTGCAATATAAGAAGCACTCCTTAGGTTATTGAATAAAGGTTTTAATTATGTTCTTGTGCATAAAACTGATCTCACCAGGTTATTGGTAAACTTGAAATTGTTTACTAGACAGTTAAATTTACGGTTTTATTTTTCATCACAAATACCAACACCAATGATGGAAGGAGAAAGAATATTAAAAAAGAAAAGTACTTTTATACCTCCAAATAATCCACTAGTATTTGCATTTGAATGTTTATGTGAAGGGGAATTTCGAAAGATAGATAAAACTGATGTGGCATTTACCAAGAATTTATCTAAGAAAGAGAGAGTTTGAGACAGTTAATGAACAATAAAGACTATAGAATTATGAAACCTGACAAGGGTGGGGGGTTAGTTATTATGACACAGATGGATTATGTATGTAAGATGTATGACATCTTGAATGAGTTTACATATGAAAGAGTTTCTCGCAATTAAATAAATGGAGCATATGCTAAAATGGATATGTTTCTGTATGATTCTTAGTGCCAGGATGTGATTGCAAAGGCTGAAATGTATTATATGTTAGTGGACGCTCCACTAATTCCAGTTATATTTGAAATACTGAAGATATACAAAAATCAGGTTGACCTCCCATTTAGACCAATGGTGTCGGCTGGGGGGGGGGGTCTAAGACCGAAGCATTGGCAGCCTGCATTGATCACCATAGTAAAGGTATATTATATGAGAAACGACACATTCTAAAAGATTCATGGCACTGTTTTGAAACATTGAGAGAAATAAATATTAAACAAAATGCTATGTTTTTAGCAATAAATGTCATAAATCTGTTTAGTGTTATACCCCACCAACTAGGGTTAGATTACTATGGCTAAAGTTTGAGGACGTGGGTAGATTAGATGATGTAAAGGTAAATTTTTTAGTAGAATTAATGGAATAGGTATAGTTTAAAAATTTCATCTTCTTTGAAGGAGAATTTTTTTGTCAAAAAACTGGGGTTGCTATGGGTGCTAAGTGTATACCAATATTTGCAAATTTGGAATTGGCAGAATGGGAAACTCAATACGTGTTTGAATCTAGATACAAAACGAAAATTTTGAGCTTCCTAAGATTTTTGGATGACATACTGATCCTGTGGATGGGTACCTAGGATGAAGTTATAGAGTTTATGGATTACTTGAAGAATACCACCCAGTTTTTGAGATTCACCTACAGGATACATGAAATGGAGATAGATTTTCTTGACATTTTTTTGAGGAAAGATGTGTTAAAAGGGGAGTTAACATCCACTATTTTTAGAAAAAAAAAATTATTCGAATTCATTATTAAGATTTGATAATAGTCATACTTTGCATCAAAAAAGAGCTTTGCTATGGGACAGATGGTTAGAATGAGGTTAGTAAGTGATGACGTGGTTTTTAGTGATGAAATTAATAGATTGGTACTTATGTTTAGACAGAGAGTTTACCCCCCCCAGGTTTTGACAAAAAAAAAAAAAAAAAAAAAAAGAGAGAGGTGGTTAAAAATAGATGTAAGAAGTTTCTACCAATATTAAAGATGAATAATATGGGAAAAGGAGAATTGATACAGAAGGCAGTTTTTGGAAAGAGTCATGGAATATAGTGAATGCACATCTCTACTGGTCTCAAAATGAAATATGCTTTGGAAAGGGACGTTTCATCAGGATATGAAAAATAAACTAGAAAATAAACCTAAAATTGCTTTCAGTAAAGGGAAAAATATAAAAAGAATTACTGGAAATGAGGTCTAAGAAGAAAAAAATTGTTATAAGTCTAAAATGTGGGGCATGTAGGTGGTGTAAGTATATAAACGATGGACCATATGTAGAGATCCCGTTTTTCTATAGGAACCTTCAATGTCCTGGAAGGTATATAGTTGTATATGTATATGTATATGTATATGAAGGTAATATAGTTGTATATGTGGCAACCTGTTCAGGATGCCCAGGATTTTATGTAGGAAAGACTACGAGGAGGTTGAGGGATAGAATTCCAGAGCATGTTTGAGATATTAAGAGCCAAAAAAAAAAAAGTAGTGCCATATATATATATATATATATATATATATATATATATATATATATATATATATATATACACACATTACAGTATGTACAAATTTTAAGAAATTCCTTTTCTTTTTGTCATTGAAAAAGTTAATATTAGTGAAAGAGGAGGGGACCCTAAATTGAGGGTAGAACTAAAGGAGACAGAATGGCAGATTAGGTTGAATGCGAAGCAGGAACTAGGTTTAAAAGTCTGTATTTCAGTCTCAGCAGTCTTGAGATATAGAGCTGGGCAAGTGTAATATGACTAAAAAGAAATAATTTAGCTATGTACTCAAAAGCAGTTTGAGATGTGAATGCACGTTAATGTTATTTTTGTTATATGTTTTTAAACAGACTTTTATAGGATGTTTTCATTGCATTGTTTATTGGTTTTGACATACATTTTTTGAATACATAGACATGTATTTTTAAATGAGGGGTGTATTATTTGTAAGTGTGTTTGTATGTTTAAATGGGAATGTGCTATTTGTTTATTTTAATGAAATGTGGTGTTTTTAATAGAGAGTGTTGACTAATGAATGGCTAGGTGTGTGAAGGAAGTTACGCATAAATGGTATTAAATTGCCTTGTAGAATTGACTCTGATGATGCCCTGTGAATGGGTGAAAGCGCTTAGTCAATGTAATGTGGTTTTAACTCAATAAAGTAGAATCCACTTCAAACTGAATGGGACGTTTTTATTATTTTTTGGCCTTTGTCCTGGTAGTTAACTGTTTGGAACTGAATAGTAATGTTGGAGTGTTTGAGTCGTGGGTAAGAGTGTGTGTGCGAGTGAGGGGTGCAAATGAACTACCGTGTCAGGGCTAGCCACTTGACAGTGTTAACCTTGGCTCAAGATGATTGTCACTGTGGAAATGACACCCCGAACCCATGTGCAGAATGGGAAAAGAGGATGAGGATGGATGGATGGATTTAGTGCTTGAGTTCTATGGTGACATATGGAATTATTCGAATTCCAAATGCATGACAGTGATTTCTTTTTGTAACATGCATGTCGCTGCATTACATTAAATGCATTGTTATTTTGACCTTCTGCTATAGTACAACTGAATACAGGATTTTTCATTTTGTGATTCATTTATGTACCCATTTACCACTACCTGCTAAATCTTCAGTACTTTTATTTAAATTTGGTCTACTTACAGATGTGTCATGGGCCTGTGAGCTTGTTTTCTGCTGCACCTAATTTAATTTAAATGTCATAACATTTTAATCTGCTCATATTGACCCTAGAAGTCTTCCTGATTTTCTAATCTGCTCTTAATTTGGATTTTTAAACCAAGACTAGTTTATAATGTAGTGTTTTACTGGGGCTAACACAAACTTGTTTTAACAACTGGCCATTGTATTTGGTGAATACTGTATTACTTTTTTCTTATCACACTGTGTTATCACAGCTTACACAGTTTTGCCTGGATTTTTATCATTCATCCTCTGAGATTCTTTTAACACCTGATCACTGCACTATTTCATTTTTATCCAGTGTGGATCCTTAATGTTATGGATTTTATACAGTATAATTTATTGGTCACCTGCTTTACTCGGGATTTCTGTGAAGTTAAATATTCCTGGATGTTGGAGTTATCAATGATGTTTGGAGCTATCCGTTCTTCATAGCTGCTCTTGTCATCATGGGTACTGCTTCCTACTAGACCCAGTAACTGAATTATCTTATGTTCCATCACTAAATATGTGACCCTCATGCCCTGTTTCTGAACTCAGTAATCTAAGTGTACATCTTATATTCTTTCATTTAACACGAGTCATCCCAGTAGGCTAAGTATGCATTTTGTTATTTAAAATGTGATAACTGTTGTTCTGATTCTGGGCCCAATAAGCAAGCAAATATCATATATTTTAGCAGTTAGTATGTTAAACCTGAGGTATTTGATCTGTGCCCAATAAGCCGAATAGATCCCTGAATGAAGACTAATATGTAAAAGCAGATACCCTGGTAGTAGTCTGTATTTTGTACTTCTGGTTTACTTTTGTTCTCAGACCTGTTTGGGTTTACTACCCCAGTTTGTAAGAGGATATCTTCTTTTAGACTTGGATTTCATTATTATGATAAGGATGTCATTTTGCATTCTGCCCCTTTTGTCTGGATTGTCTTCCTGTTCAGGACTTTCAAACCTGTAAGAAGCTTCAAATTCTACTAGACCACTAGGGTATTTGCTGCAAATAGTTATTTTGGTGCTACAGGATATAATCCAGGATTCGGCGTATTAATAACTTTTCACTATTAGCAAGTTGAGTTAAAACCATGTATTCTCCTTGTTGCACCAAGATGTCCTGCTGGCCAAAGCAGGATGGTTGAGAGAAAATGCAGTCTACTTGCTTCATGTAAGTGCTCTGCACAAAGGTGAGGTCCATCCATAAAAAGTTCAAGATAAGCTCTGACCTATGTGATGTTGATCTTACATTTATAATGACAACCTAGACCTTGGCCTTTTTTTGGTGGCAGCTGCATCTTCTAGTATTTCCCTTATTCAATGTCCTAGACAGGACAGAATGGGGGGGGGGGGGGGTTGAATCTGTTTAAGAAATGAACATCAAGTGATACTATTCACTAGCGTGACTACCTGCTCTTCTGAATATGTATTGAGTGAAGCAATAATGTCCTTCTCTGCCTCTTCATACCAGGATAATAATATGGTGCACTTTTCCTTTAAAATTTACAGTCTTTGTAGTCATTGTTCTATATGGTACACCTTGTTCTCATAGCTGTTC